>NC_073693.1:210134670-210440603 GCF_029784155.1 Uranotaenia lowii | reverse complement strand
GTTTTTGTTCATTTTATAAAATTATTTATATGTTTGGCAAGTTGTGGCGCAATCAACGCAATTTTAAAACGAAATTGCAAAATGGCAACAATTTCATCAATGCTGAACAGCGGAGATTGCAGGTTTAAGTCCTGCCGGTGAGCCGTTGTATCTTTTTCGAAAAATTCATGATATTTACGGCTTATGTTCTTTCATTCTTTGATCGCTCATGTATCTTTAATTCTTTCTGTCATCTACGAAAAACAATTTCATTTTATTCTCACTATCTTCAAATTCATAGTACTAGACCAGTGGTCGGCATCCTTTTGAGTCGGAAGAGCCAAAATCTAAAAATTGTCAAAATTTCAGAGTTTGAAAGAGCCACATTATAGATTTATTGTTTTTATTTTTAACGAAAAACTTGTTGTCGATTTTTTTTCTTCTCTAATCGTCTCTATGTTTTTGAACTTTTTTCGGATTTTTGTTTGATATCTCATGAAGGAACTTTCAAAACGATATAATTTTGGAAAATGATGAGAAGAATAAAAGTTTACAATAA
Source organism: Uranotaenia lowii (assembly GCF_029784155.1). Taxonomy (NCBI): domain Eukaryota; kingdom Metazoa; phylum Arthropoda; class Insecta; order Diptera; family Culicidae; genus Uranotaenia; species Uranotaenia lowii. The sequence goes on along the minus strand of NC_073693.1, from coordinate 210,440,065 downwards.
TCTTCACATAAGCACATAATTTCACGCAGATTCATTCCATGAGGAAGATGCCAATCAGCATCGAAACGCCGTTTTACTAAAATAAAGACTGATATGCCGAAAAACAATTACATTAAACGTTACTATTATAGTTTTTTTTCTAACTCTTGGATATTTCTTTAAAATCTGTGTCTGATATGGATTCTCTCCTGGATCGTTAACCCTTCTGACATCGATTGACTTAATTTTAATTTTAATGCGTTGGCAAATATCGAGTCAAGAAAATTTTAAATCCATATAAAGCTTAAATGAATTCTTTGTATGATGATAAAGTGGAAAATTTGAACATTGTTACACTAGAAAAACATTTTAATTTCTTAAGCAAAGAAAAGCTTTTAAAATAACAAAGTAAAAGGAAATAAATTTTCTTAAAATTATCAAGCTTTTTTATGACATTCCCCAGATTTAGCTAATCCTTTCCAAAATCCAGAAGCATGGGGTTAAATTCAACTAAAATTTATGTAGCCGAAAATTTTAGTCTTTAAACATTATGCTCCTGACAACGGGTACCATTTAAAAAACTCATGACGTTAAGCGAACGTGTTTTGCGCTTTTTATGCATCTTAAAAATTCTAAAACCTCATTTAATGCAAATGTGATTCTTCAGTATTGTGCGTCTAATTTAATGAAAAATCAAATTCGATACATTGAATATTATTCATCAATGCTTGCCAAAGCTTTGATTATTGAAAAATATCGGTGGTTCGTTACAAATCATAAGGTACCAGTATATTTTAACTGGAAAAATCAATTCAACGATATTCATAAAGATTCGAAACTGAAAATTTTTAAAAATAAATCAACAATGAGTAACTCTCAATAAAAAAATATGTCCGTTGATTAAACTTGGTTCAAAATTTGTGTGCTTTTGGTTAATATTGGCTGCAGGAATTCCACTTGAAATTATAAATGTGTTCAAAGACTCAAAGGTTTACTTTTTTTTTTTTAAAAACATAAATTATAAAAACCTGGGGTGAAATTATGAATCCTATTCGATTCGAGATACTCGTTTCGAGTTTCAACTCGAATCGAATTAGAATCGATTTACGTATCTCGTTCGAGTTCTAAATTTTAACGTACTACATTTCGAGTAAACCGGGTAGTAGATCATCTCAAAACATTCCATTCGAATCGAGCTCGTTCAAGATCGGTAATGCTGATATCGGTCGAATCGAACGAAACTCGATTGTTTCGAGTTTCATAATACCGCCCCTGCTTCAGAGTTTGAAGGACAATTTAGTTATTGATCACAAGTATTAAACCTGTGCTTGTGATTAAGTTTTCTTATAGATTTTCAGAATTGAAATTTTCATTCATTCTCAATGCTGATTCGATTTTAAAAAGTTGTCAAACTTTAATTTGTAATTTTCAATTCTTCGTTGAGGAATTCTATTTTTGAATTTCAGGCATCTATTCATTATTTAACTATTTGTTCATTGAGTAAGCTTTTCAGATTTTTTTCTGTACGTATCCAGGTCAGGCAAAACCGGACATAAGGTTTCTAAACATTAAACTCAAAACCGTGTATCTTATATCCGGGCAAATTCAGCCAAAATTTAGGATTTTTACTAAGGCACATCATCGGCGTGAAAAACTTATCTCACAGTTTGAAAAATAGTTGATTTTTTTTTTTTAACATAAACAAGAGTTTGGCTCTTTAAAACTTACAGTAGGAGCCGTTTCAAATAAATAACATTAAAAAAAAGTTAAAAATTTGGAATTTTGTAAAAATTGTGAATAATCCTGGAAATCCTCGGGCCTTTCTTTTCGATATCTGGGCAACCGGACGGGATCAATCATCTCCCATTTTTTTCTTTGAAAATCTGGGCAAGCTCGGTACATTCAGATAAATTAAAATTAACGTTTTTAATTTAATCAATATGGTACGATTGAGGAGGAGAGTAGGCGAGGCTTTTTACGCAACGCACGCGTTTTTTCATCCGTCCGCAAAATTTCTGAATTTTATCAATAAATAAAAGTAAAACCTGTGAAAAAAATGTTATTACCGAATAACTGGGATCCAGTGATAATGTGACCACCAGTTTTCAGTCAAAATCAGGAATTTCGTGTTCTAAAAAATGAGAAAATTTGAGGGAAATTAGAAAAAATTTGGTTGTTGGAAGAAACACGAGCAGGATGCAGAAGTGACTTTCGTTTGTTTAAATCTCGTCGTAAGCTTCCAAATCGTAAACCAGTGAAGATTCTTTCTTTTTATGTGTAATTTATGTGGGAAGAGTTCTGTTAAAGTGACGGGGTTGGAAAATGATCATTGTGAAATGGGGGAATTTGAGGATGATGAGAGTACGACTATTTGCCAACCATTATGGAATTAATGAATTTTGATTGGCATAGATGCGCAATATTAAAAAAAAAACCAACACTAGGCAATCTAAGGTGATGTAGAAGTGAGAGGGGAAGGAAAATAGTTTTTGGTGAGTAGGGAGTGAAACGTAACAGGTTCGTCTTTACTGGAGACGGAACAAGTGGAAATAGAAATAGAAGAAGGAAGAAAATATTGTCTAGAAAAGTTTAAAAGTGCGGTAAGTGAGAAGGAGTGAAAAAGAAAAGAGCTCCATTGCTTTCCCGGCTGTACTGATTGCTGAAGTCGATCTGGCCGAAAACCCTGGCTGTTGGTTTCGACCGGATTGCTTCGATTGAATTTCCTGAGATTTCGTGAGCTAAGTATATTCTTTCTGTATCTTAATTCAATTCAATTCATGTTTTAAGTTTGACCCTAACCATGGAAGGGCCTGGCTTTTCTTTTTCTCATTCTGTAACACAGAGACAGATTGGTGTCCTAGCTACACACATTGGGACTCATTTTTCTTCTGTGATACGTTCTTTAAATGCTTCGTGTTGTTGCATCTTTGTCCCGCGCTATGGTGCTGGATATGAATGCTCGCTTTTTCACTATTTCCGAGTAAAAACAACTTTTATGCCTCAAATTTTCTCAGAATCTTCTGAAAGAGTGAAGAAGGGGCAATTTTAGTTCAAAGAATTGTACTATTTGTACTTTGCAGATAGTGAAGTTTAATGCAGGATCACCTAGTGGAATTTCTGCACGTTGTAAGGAAAATTAACACGTTTAAACATGTTGTAAGGAAAATTTAAACAAGATCAAACATAATCAACGTCATCTTAACCTTGCACTCATATAAATGAAATGCTCATATTAATTTTTTTCCTCTGAATGTAATTTTTAGTATAGAAATTTTCTGAACAGAATTCCCTTAAATATTATATTGGTAGTTTGAACCGCGTTTGACGTTGTATAATGTGCAATTTGTTTATATCATTAAATTATTTTGAAAGAAGTTTTTCTGGGAGAAGGGGGTTTGGGAACACTAATCATGATTTTTTTGTTCTTCTAATGTTTCTTTTCAAGAGCGAGCAAAGGCGCTATATCCAAGGTCACTGACCAGAAATGATAGTGCATCGAAATCCTAAACTCCAAATTTTTACTATTAGATGCTATTCACGGTAATACTCAAATTGAAGTTTAAAAATAATAATAGTTAAACGAAAATAATAAGGAAATTGAAAGAAAATATAACTTTTAAAATGGGGTTTTGGATTTCTGTGCAGAAAAACATCATTTCCATCCATAGAAGGACGAATCTACACGGACCATCATCCAGGAGCACATAAAATTTAGCATATGTGCTTCCAACGTTAAAATCTTAGTTATAGCCATGGAAACGTATGGTACTGTTGTCCACGTTTCTTCCTCCCTGCGTTCCAGTTGTCTCTGCGTTCAATACTGCACAGTGGGCCCGGCCATGTTAAGATGAGTAGTAAATGTACTTTTACTACTCACCGGGATGCTGACAAGATCTGGCTGTGTATGTATCATAAGCATAAGCATAAGCATAAGCATAATCAATATGGTACGATTGAGGAGAATTTTCTTATATTTTTATGTTGTTATGCGTCTTAGTTGTAAATATTTTTCGAGATGGTTGATGATTTCTTCTACGATTTTAGAACTGATCAATTTTCATAGAGCAGAAAGAAAGTGATTACGAGTGCTTAAAAAGTAAAATTTGATGAGAGTTACATACGTTGTATGATAACAAATACAGAGGCTGTCCAAGAACTATCTTTTTTTTTGTAAATGATAAACTTTAATTTCCTGTTAGCTAAAGCTCAACTTTTGTGTTTGATTGATTCAAAAATATACACACGTGTTGGAAATAAAAAAAAGATTTTTGTTTTTGTTGTTTTTAAACAACAGTTATTCTTTGCATTTACGTTTAATGATGAAAAATAAATCTTGATCCTTATTATGATGTTACATAAACAGTGAAAAGCGAAAAACTGGTCTACAAAAAATGCTATTCTGCCGTTTTATTCAAAAAAGTGAGCTTAAGAGCCGCAGCTTTGTATCAAAAGAGCCGCATGCGGCTCGCGAGCCACAGGTTGCCGACCTATGTACTAGACTAGAAAAATAATCATCAAAGTTTTGGAGTTTTAACAAGAAATTCTTTTTAAACAGCAAAAATTTCTAGAATACACATGACGCAAAAAGAGCAAAGATATGTAAAATTACATTATTTAACATGAATTTCATGTAAACATATAATTTAAAATAGTGTCATAAGGTTTAATCCACAAATTAGCGTTTTAAGTCAATATCAATATCAATATCATTCACTTTTGATGTGTCGATAAAAACGAACCGGGGGAAAGTAATTGAATTTTGAAAACAAATATTTTGTAAAATACAGTTAAACCCAATTTACACTTCTTAATTTTGCAGTATCAATTATCTAAGAATGAATTTGTGTCAAATACCGATTTCAGAGACGTTACATCAGTTTCACGAGTCCCTTTGTTATTCAACTCTCATCTATTTCTGAAATTTTCAACCTGTTACAGTCTCTGGTGTTTCAATTCGACACTCCTGACTAGAACCAATATATCTCTTAAGTTTCCTTACCGATTTTTACAAAATTCATAGATCAGAAAGTCTCGAAATTTATCTCAAATATGTTTCTCAGACGATTTTCAGCTACAACACTTCAGTTTTCCGTTGTTGAAATTCTAAGAGAAAATCTGGAAAAACATACTTTTTAAAACATTCTGTAAATAGATTAGGATTACCATATCTTTCAACTAAAAAAAGAATACGTTGAAATCATGTTTCAAAATATTTAGGAGAAACGGAAGAATCTAGGAAATTTAAGATCAATCGAATAGTGACAATTAGTTGCTAGCCGTGTGGCTTATCTGGCAGTTATGACTTTTAAAAAAATTTGAAAGTTATCGTTTTTTTTGTTTTTGTTCATTTTCTTGTAGATTTTAGTGAAAAGTAAAAGTGTCGATGGATTATTCGAAGAGCTAGAGATCAGAACATCACAAACATGAGAAAATAATGCATTTCAAAAAGAGTTCAAATTACTGTTGTGCTTTTTGCCAACTGTTTGGGCGTTAATTGCATATTTAAAGGCGCTGATTGCCTGCACAGTTTATTTTGACGCCTGGAGGAAGCTTTTCTCAACAGCGGTTTAAAAACTTTCGAAGTTGTTGTATTTTACTAATAGAAAAGTTATGCTGATGAAAACTTGTTTTTTACGAAAATTTTTGTTTTTAATCGATTGGTGATGATTTCCATTTAAATTCATCGTTTGTTTGAACAACAACAAAGAGAAACCTGAAGTACCGCGCCATCAAACGCAGAAAGTGTTGCAATTCTTAAGCATAACTTAGGACTGGAAGAAATAAGTTTGTTTCTCTGATAAAATGTCTATACATTGCACATGAGGAAATTTTTTTAAAATTTTTTAAGATCATTACCTCAAAAGTAGTAAAAAAGTGGTGCGAAAACCGTACCTTTTAAATTAATAAACCGTAAAAATTGTTTAAGTTACACCAGATAAATTTTGAAAAGAGGATTGAAAAGTTAACGTAATTTGGCACATGTTTGCATTTTGAAATTTACATACGAAACAGCGAATTTTTGACGAATTTTCAAAGGCAGGTGTTTTTCGAACCTTTTGCCAATTTAAAATTTTTAAGGTTTTCCAAGACTTAAATTCATTTTTCTCCAACTTCAACTCCAGTGTATATTTAAGTTATATTACGAGGTTTCCAAAACTTTAAATTTTGTATAAATCGGGTTAGAATTTGTATAATGGACAGTCAATGTCTGATTAGGGTAGGGTTGCCATCCGTCCCGCAAAAGCGGGACATGTCCCGCTTTTTTGTTGAATGTCCCGCCGTCCCGCTTTTTCCTCCAAATGTCCCGCTTTTTTTTATGGAAAACTTTTACAAATTTCACTGACTCACACTGGAAAAAAAAAATCAAACTTTATCTTCAATTTCAATTCATTAATTCCACACAAAAAATCTTTCGAATATGTCTTTTTTTCTGAAATTAACCCTTCGTTTCATAAAGTAACAAATTTGCAACAATTAATGTATGTAAAAATGGAAAAATCGTATTTTATTTTAATTTTTTTTCTTGATGTTCTTATCATTTAAAACTGTTTGAAATGATTTTTAAGGAAAAATAAAAATCATAAAACGAAGGGTTAAGGAACACAACAAAAAGAAAATTTGAATACGTTTTTTTTTTTCTCAAAATAAGCATCAATTTTTAAGATTTTACATAAAACAATACTCAAATGCCCTAAAGTTACAATAAAATTCTGATTCAGTTGAGCGTTCTTAGAGCACGTTCAATCAATGCAAAATTTTTCGACAGATTTGTCGTTAAATTGCTTTTTGTCCAAAGTATACAATGATGGAAGTTTTCTTGAGTAATCAAACAAATTTGAAATATATTTGTTATTGCACAAAGCTTTTTTGGGCGATATTAAATCCGCCGTTTACATGTAGGACTTGAAATATATCTCTCGAATATCGTGTTTATTTGCAAGAACCGTTTAAAATACCCGTGTTTATGGCAAAAAAATCGTGTAAATAGAAGTCATGTAAGACAAACTTAGCAAAATCAATTCTCGTTAAAAAAAAACCTGAGTGTACTTTCTATGAACAACTTTGGCTGATGGTATACGTACAAGTTTCGCAATACAAGTAAGCTTTTTTAAAGAGTTTCTTTAATGTCCTGCTTTTTTCGGCTGTGTCCCGCTTTTTTGTCGTGAAATGTCCCGCTTTTTTCTGAAAGTATCTGATTAGGGAGTTTTTTTCCTGAGCTTTCAGGGTACGTTCATAAAAAAGTAATGATTCAATAGTAATCCAATAATTGAATGAGGGTCCCCGAAGATTTTTTTATTTGAATGCACCCGAATAATGTCACCAACTGCGAAATTTCAAAAAGAGTCGTATTGATACTCAAGAGTGTAATAGGGTTAAAGATTTTTTGTATTTGAAGAAATTCTTTTATAGTTTACTTCAGCACCTCTTACAAGAAGATCTTTAATATCTATTAAAGTAATCATTAAAAATAACGAGTTGTTAGCCAACGTAGAAAAGTCATATCTCAGATTGAATTGAAAGTTCCATGTGAATTTTTCAATAAACTTCATTTTTAATCCTTTTCTAACTTCAAGTTAATTGGTTATGCAAGACGGGTTGAAAAAAAAATTATGATCGAAAATAAGGATATTTGCTAATGTCACGAAATGCCAATAAAGAATGTTCACTGATTCAATTTTATAGGGAAAGAGTTCAACTTCAAAAGGCAAGAAAAAAACTGAGGTGAATTCTTGGAACCATTTGAGTTCATTGAATGAAAAGCATTAGCCTATCGACGGACAACACCCTTTCGGGATCGGGAGAAAAACTTTTTAAAGGTACACCCATCCGTCTTTCGGACGTTCGAAAAAGAAACATCAACCATTTGTCACATCCAACACTTTCATCCGGTTCGTTGTTTCACTTTTCCACACGCCATTTCAATTGAATAAGTTTGGGAAGTAATCAACTTTTTCATCAAATTAAATGATCCCCCGTTGCTCATTTCCGTCCTCGCTTTCCGGATCGAAATATTGCAGCCGATTGGGAATTTATTTCACCCATCGATGTTGTTTTCATTCTCAATTTCTACCATCTTCCGGGTGTCCTGACACGCAAACGAGACCGAATAGTAATGGCAAATAGTATAGAGTATCCGTAAGTGGACATCAGCAGCAGCAGCAGCAGCAGAAGAAAAAGGAGACGGAAATGTCCACAAACAAAAGTTTTTTGGCGGCGGCGACGACGACGAGTGACGAATTTGGTCCCGGTTATACTGATTTAGATCTTGAATTTTACCGGTACCAATCGGAAGCGCTCGAAGGCCCGAAGGCGATAGAAAAAATGGAGACAAACAAACCCCACCGGATGATGGCCAGTTGACAGTCGGGGAAAATTGGATTTACTTGGGAGAGAAAATAGCATGACTTAAAGACAGAAAAATAGGTAGGTACCAGGTTATGTTTCTTTGGGTACACAAACAAGCCGAAACGGATGGATTATTTTCCGAAAGGACAAAACCAACCAGGACACAGACTGTTCGATCGCCCTAAGGTGAGATTCAACCTTTTCCCTTACGTTCCATAGCAATTTGCCTAAAATTGCTTTATTATTCATTATTGACTAACCGGAGTAGATCAATTCCATTTATGATTGTCAATCGGTCATATCATTTCTAATCGAACAAAAAATCTAGCATTTTTTAACATATAAAAATTCCTCCGGATACCCCAAAAACTAACAGTAACCGATAAGCCAAATTGTGTCGAGTTGTAAAGGCATCAACTTTTTGGCCGATTAGTTCATTTGTTAGGGTAACAAACTCGATTTACAAAACCCATCGGAAAAGTGTTTCCCAGAGAGCAAAGCTGCTTAAATCTTGTGCCAACACAATAATGCTCCAGCAGCCTCCCGGTCTAAGAAGATTTTCATGCTTCGGCTGAAGCTTTCATCACTATTTATTTGGAACGGCCGGAACACTTTATTTGTAGGTCTCACATTGTTGGGGCGATGGGATTTGATGTGTTGCCTAAGTTTAAAGGGTTTTTGAGTTTGCTATTTAAATTCAAATGGTTATTGAAGAGTTCAAATTTGTATTTTTTTTAATAACTAGCTGACCCGGTGTACTTTGCTACACCTTACAAAAAAAAAGATAAATTATTAAAAACTTTTTTTGTAGGTATCATTTTATATAGAACTCAGGTATCATTTCATATCGATTTCAATTTGAAACAACTTTTTTTAAATGAGAACTGAAGCGTGAGTTTCGAATTTCAATGCTTTGTTTTTTAAAGTTCCATGAGTTTTTCAATTATACCAAAATGTACGTTTTATTGGTATGGGTTTTTCACCTTCTCACTCTTCCAAAAAGGTTTTGGTTCTATTGATTAATAAGATTTTACGGGATACAAACAAAAATATATGGAATCTCCTCCTTCTTTCTCCTCTCCTCCGTGCAAGTTGAAAGGGTTTATAACAATTTAGTATCCACCCAAATACCTTCCCATTCCAAATTTGATTCTTTACGCTTGATTTATTCTTAAGTTAAGCCAACAAAATGGTTTTAGGGCACCTCCTCTCTTCGTATGTACTAATTGAAAGAAGGGTGGTGTATAAAATAAATATAGTACCATTTCTCGTAAAATTTGCTTCCATTTCTTAAATAAGTTCTAGAGTTATGCAAAAAATTGTATCATCGCTTCCGAAATTACCAATGGAAAGTTTCAAATAATCATATTACTATTTCTCGTATCACATACCCTTACACATCAAATTTGATTCCATTTGCTTGATTTGTTTTCAAGGGATGCCAGAAATTGTAAAGGAGTCCTTTTCCCACCCCTATCTCTCCACTGACAGGAGTAAGTTGTACCATATATCAATAGAAACCTTTTTTGTTCTCAAAGCCCTTCCCGAAATTTTGATAAAATGCATAGGACCCTCACTTCTCCCTTTCGACGTTCCCTATGTTCGAATGGAGGGTCTTAAATAATTATAGAAACATTACTCGTACCCAAATACCCTCCTATGTCAAATTTGACTTTATTTGCTTGACCAGACAGACAGACAGACAGACAGACGGACATTAAAAAGTTTAAAAACAAAAATAATAATAAAAATCCTAACTCATGTTTTCGTATAAAAACAACACCGTGGTTCAAAAGTTCAATAGTTTATAAGGATGTATATAAGAAAATTGTATAGTTTTTTAAGTAACTCGATTAGAATAACTTTGAACATGTGCTTTTCTCCTAAGTTAAAATTGATTTTTTATGTCTATCGCTATACTACCCAATAGCGACTAGTATGACTAGCGTTAAAGGGGGCGTTCACTAATCACGTAAGCGCATAGGGGGGATGGGGGGGTTTCACATTTGCTTACGATCTCTTACTAGGGGGGGTAGGCGGGTTTCCCAAAATCTTACGTAAGAAATGTTTCATTAATAATTCGTCACAGCCATACGAATCTGTGCGGTATGCCACAGTCTATTCGTGACATTGTATCAGTTCAGTGTATAAGTGATTGCTAAAGCCTCCACACTCTCTGTATCACTGTGTACGTAAGTGAATGCTTGCTTGTCGAGACGCTCATTGAGCAGTCAACCTTGATGGGGTTCAGTCGTGTGTTACAGGTTGAGTGATTCCTTGTGAATGTCCAGATTGCATATTGGCGACCGTGGCAGGTTATTTGCTCATGTTTACGAGGAATAAACAAACGAATCGAAATTTTATTTCATAGGAATCACTCAACGTGTAACATATTGGAAGTGAAAGGAATTGAGAAAAAAAAGGTGAGTAGAAGTGAAAGAAATTTCTAGTGAAGAAGTTGCTGGCGCGCTAGCGCTGTTGATGTTGTTGCTGGTTTTGTATGTAGTGGTGCAATCGAAATGATAAACACTGAGAGTAAATGGCAGTTATAAACTGGTAAGTTTATTTAGTAACGACGAGTCATGTGCAGCCAAATTGAAAGCAGCGAACGATCGAATCGTTACCAGCAATTATCAACGAAAAGATTTAAGCTCGGGACGAGCAATGATGTGAAAGATTTTAGCTCGGGACGAGCATTGATGTGAAAGATTTTAGCTCGGGACGAGCGATTATAAGACTGATTTTAGCTCGGGACGAGCAATTACATGAATGAATTTAGCTCGGGACGAGCAGTAATAACAGTGATTTTAGCTCGGGACGAGCAATCTTATGAATGATTTTAGCTCGGGACGAGCAATTCTATGAATGTTTTTATCTCGGGACGAGCAACTATATGAATGATTTTAGCTCGGGACGACCAAATTTATGAATGGTATTAGCTCTGGACGAGCAATATTAATGTTGAGTTTAGCTCGGGACGAGCAATAATAATAACAGTAATTTATGCTCGGGACGAGCCATATTAAAAGATTTTAGCTCGGGACGAGCGATAGTAAAATTTTTGTTCAGGATGAGCAATAGTAAGAATTTAGCTCGGGACGAGCAACAGTATAGTAGTGTATATGACAGTGATTTAAGCTCGGGACAGTAACAATGTTAAATATGCAATGAAACATGTTTCTTAGCTCGGGAAGTACTAAGCGCTTAGAGTTATGTTGGTTGAAAGCTCGGGACGAGCATATGATAAGTTGAATGTTAACAGCTCGGGACGAGCATCTAAAAGAAAAAAATAACTCGGGACGAGCACCGATATATTAATCGTAAGGACATGCACAGGAAAAACGATTGAAAATGGTCAGTAACTTGGAACAAGTATCTACAAAGTAATTTGATGGATCAAGACGAGCACTTATTACTAATAGAAGGATTTTTAGCTTGGAAGTGGTCGCTGTTAAGGAAAATGCTTGGGTAGCTCGAGACGAGAAATTTGATAAAAAATTTAAATTTTAGTATTTGTGGCTAGTACTAGAAAAATGTATTGTCGGTTTTAACAATTATGAATCGAGATTCAAACTTATATCGGCATAGTGAGCGATTTTCGCTAAGATTAAGCATTACAAAGTAAGGTTGTTTATGTATGGACTAAACACTAAACAACTTTTTCTTTTTGTGTTTTAAAAAAGTATAATTTTACGGCATTGAGTGGCATGTTTGTTTTTAGCGTCGAATGAAACGAAATCTATTTTTTTTTAGAAAGTTGTTGCATGAAGTTGTGACGAGCATGAATAAAATGAATAAGCGAGCGTTCCCGAGATATAATAAAACATGTAGGTATGATGTTCCCTGCATCAAAAGTTTTGTAAACTAAAATAGTGTTTTGCAGTGGAAGTTTTTCCTGTTTACATTGGCAACCTTTTGCGTATAAGAACAGAATGATACATCTTACTCTGATGAGGAAATTTGGACTAACGTCATATTGCACAGTCTGATAAAGTTCTACTTTCACAAAAATAGCGGTGGAATCTTTATTGCGAGTTTGAGAATGTTTTGATTTTACATTAAATGTTGGCATTAAAATTATACAGCAAAATTGAAGTTTATTTGACCGTTTAAATTGTAAAACGAACATCGCCTACGAGTTATCGACACCGCGCTGGTCTTTGACAATAATCATATAAACTGTTTAAAACAATTTCTTGTTATTGCGGGTGTCAAATAATTCGAGAACGAAAACTTTGATCATGAATTCTTGAATAATACTAAATCATAATAAATTTGAACTCCAAAAGATTGTGTTTGACTAAATAAATTTTTAGGAGAAAAGAAAAAAACATCTCAAACCACAACATTATTAAACACAAAAAAAAGATCGAATTTATCTCAGTGTTCTCCATTTTGCAAGGAGTTGAATGCTTGGATGTGTTGGTGAATCCAGATCACCAGTTGAGATTCTACGATTACTGAAAGAAAATGAGAGAGAGGGAATGTGTATGTGGATAGAGCGATCGAATGGAGGTGTAAGTATCGTGCGTGAGCAACGGATTGTAAGGAGTAGTAATGAAAAACTTAACTAAGAGAGATACGAACTATTGGACTCGGTAATAAGACGATTGATTATTTTGTATTCTAGGGGAGATGGGGGCATAATGGCCACCTTAAGGAAAACGGTTATTTAACCATAGAAAATAGCTATAATATGGAGGTTACATTATTGTTTCGTGTTCAGACACTTGAAAAGCCTATTCCCTAACGGGCTGAAACGTGAAAAACTAGATGAAAACGTTAAAAAATGCATTTTAAAAAATTTTGCCAAAAGCTGAAAACCAGCCACTGTGGAGGCATAATGAGAACCTCCCCTGAGGCAGTATGAGCACCATTAATCAGAGCAGGATGTGCGTTTTTGCCGGGGAATCTAGCAGCGAAATCAATTCGATGAAGTCAGGTGAGTCGTAGATTCATCAAACAAAGCAATAACAAAATAATCTAGGTCTATTTGTAGAATACAAACAATTCACGCACGCTCATACATTAAGTGCTTTGTTCGGAGGATGATGCTACTAGCCATATAATGTAACAATAAAAAATCGATCATAAATTGTGAATGGAAAAAAATCACCTCGAACAGAAATCTAACTCTAGTCTTTTGATTACCTCTCCGACACCTTACCAATAGGCTAAATTGTCGGATGAAAACTAGTCAAGGTGTGGCACTATAAATCAATTCTAATTCGCTGCTAGATTCTACGGCAGAAAATGCTCATTATGCCTCGATAATATGGTGCTCTATATGCCCCTAGTCAACAAATTTAAGTAAAAACGTGTTTTAAAATTGATAAAAGTGAAAAATCAAAAATTTTATGTTGCAGTGCGTACATTATAGATCAAGGTTACTTTAAGATCATAAGAGCTTATTTCGTGGTGCTCAAAAATTATAATATTTTCGTAACTTGAGAACCAAGCTAGTTTTTTTAAATATCTCTGTAAAGATGATAAAGAGATTCCATTTTTTGGTAAAAATTAATACTATAGGAAGTACGAAACAAATCCCCATGAAAATGTATTTAAGAAAATACGCACTTTCGTAGAAAAGCGTAGTACTCATTATGCCTCGGGTGCTCGTTATCCCCTCATCTCCCCTACTTGTGCAAGTTTGACTGTACATTGGTGAGAGCACTTTAAATAGTAAAACGCCGCGAATAACTCAGTTGCAATAGATTTTCTTTTGTATGGTACAGCTGGCATATGACATTACCACAATCGCCCGATGGGTATGCAACATGCAAACCGAAGCCAATGTAGCGCCCGATGTGATACAGAGGATTAGGTAGTGTTTGATAGACCCAGACAGACGAATGGATGAATTAATAATATTGCTGCTCTTTGACAAAACTGCGGATCGGAATAAGTCAAGTTCGCCAAACCTGATTTGAATTTATTCAAAATTCGCGATGCAAGGTGGCAAAATAAAAATTTAAGATGTCCTATAAATAATTCAAAATTGACAAAAATACACCTAGAAACTATACACAACGTTGCAATTTTGAAATCTTATACAGTACTCCTTTGTCCTAAAAATGGCAAAAGTATTAAAAATCGATAAACCAATCAGTGTTTCTTCATTCCCAAAATTTAGAAAAAAATCCTATGATCATAGATAAAAGCAAAGATCTCTAGGTTTCAAAATAAGCGGCCTGTATTTTTTTTTATCAAATAAATCGTAGGGGACGGCGACATAATATTGATAGAGCTGCCGCGCTGCGACTCGTCATTTAAGCTTAGTAGCTTTCCATTCAAGCATGGGAGTTATTAAGCAAACACTAGCGACACCATAGAAGAGTTTAGATTAGTAAGGAAGCTTTTGGAAAGCCTTTAAAAACGAACATACATTTGTCCTAACTGCAAAACGTCAAACATTTACCTGAAATCGCGAATTGCAGCTTTGCATTCAATTGGGGTAAAAGCATATCATCTCACCAATACCAAAATGCTTGTGTTTACACTGTTTACGGCAATCAGAAGTGCCAGGTGTGCTGATTTTTCATAGGATTGTCGATAGATCTTTGTAGTTCTTTCAAGATTCTGCTGGCTTCAGTTGCAGTTGCATACGGCGTCTTCAGTACCTGTATTTTGCTTTTATGCAATATAATCCGAGCTGCATATTATTCCAATCAATCTAGTGATGTCCTGAAAAAAATCCTTTTTTTTTCGCTGTGTATTGAATTTTGACAAATCTACCAGGCACCGCAATTGCATTGGTTCACAGGTGTGCATGACAAATGTCTAAACTTGAAATTAACCCGTCATTATTAATTGGGTGCAAGGGTTATGTCTACAAATTTGTGGATGCCGATAAGACCTGGTAAAAGCGACCGCAAACATAAGTTAAAATAAAAAACTCAAAGATGATCTTCATGATTCGAATCAATCGAATCTGTACGCTCATGTACCTATCTGAGAAAATGTCTAAAACAACAAATGATCCAAGTTCGTAATGCTAGCGCCCAACGAAGGTTAATGTTACGGTTTTATCATACAGAGACATTCTATAGGCGTGCAAAGCTTTGCACCCACCAAACTCTATAGAAAGCCGCAGGTTTACTAAACTTTTGTGAAATGATTACCACATCACAGTCTTGCGAATACATTACTTAAGTTTCTTATTCACTATTAAGAAGAATATTGGTTAAATTTTTGAGTTCGTTGTTCGATGTTGTTTTTATCGATTTCTCCTTCTTCTTTCACTGAAGTTTCCGAATTTGAGAAAATAGAAGTAGGCAAAACGACATATTAAATGAGCGACTCAGAGCCGTTCGCTCAAATCAGCCGGTTCAATTGAGAAAACCAGAGAATGAATTGAAATTATGTGGAGTTGAAAACATATTTCATAACGAAATGTAACGTTCACATAACCACAGTCTGTGAAAATATAAATGTTAGTTGAAAGTAAACTGTTGTTGAATGAATAAGTCTCTTATAATTTGAAAATTGAATGCGTTCTGTGAAAAATAAAATAGCGTTCCAACTAAACTTTATTCATTTAAAAAGTGCAGGTTTTTCCTATCAAAATAAATCAAAAATACTTGTTTTTTTGTTTTTATCTCTTTTTTCCTGAGAGAAGAAGGGAGATGTGTGGTATGCCACAGTCTATTCGTGACATTGTATCAGTTCAGTGTATAAGTGATTGCTAAAGCCTCCACACTCTCTGTATCACTGTGTACGTAAGTGAATGCTTGCTTGTCGAGACGCTCATTGAGCAGTCAACCTTGATGGGGTTCAGTCGTGTGTTACAGGTTGAGTGATTCCTTGTGAATGTCCAGATTGCATAGAATCCATATTATTCAGGTTTTATTTTTATTTTTCACTACCTATTTGTTGGTAATTTTTGATCTTATGTTATTAATCTTTTAATCTGTTTTAATTAATAAAAAAAAAGTTGCTGGTTCTATAAAAGTAATAGAGAACCAGATCAAACCAACATGTCACCAGAAACACTGAATCACATTATTCAAAAAGATCGACGCTATTCGATTTTCATCGTAACAATCTTTTCAATTGAGAAATTTATATAAACTAAAAGGGAAATGGTGCGTTCTGACACCACGATTTGAAAACATTCTATTTCGAAAATGACTTCATAAAGTAGAAGTCTTAAAAAATCGACATGGGGGCTTTTCGATAATAAATTTCTAGACAGTTTTTTCAGTGATATCAACCAAGCCACTACCAACTCTAAATTTTACAAACAATTTACCAAAAAAAATCGTAAAACTTTATCGCTTATCGCTGAAATGAATCTCAGTTTTTAGGTTAATTAACAACGTAATTGTCGTTAAACATTTTCGCACCAATTCTAGTAGCATTGAATAATTTTTTTTTTAGATTTTTATGATTTTTAGTCCAAAAAAAAAATTTTTTTTTTCGATAACTTGTGCTAACCTTATCGCTCACTTGTTTTTAAATCAAAATTTAGATTTCATATTGTTTATTCGATTGTGGAAATTTATTGAAGATTATTGTAACCCGAAACATGCTATGTCCTAAAAATTTAATGTTTTCTATAATCTTTTAGACATAGCATCTGTTGTTTTGTATAAATTATGCTTTTCAAATGCAGTTATTAAGTTTTACTTAAAAAGTGCTCTGCTTTGAAGCATGGATGACACATTTTTAATACTTTCAAGCTAGTTTTTGAAAAAAACGTGTCAATTTCTTATAGAATAAAAACCTAAGATCTTACTAGTGCGGAGGGGGGGTTTCGAAAAATCTTACTTTGTCTTACCAGGGGGGGAGGGAGGGTTGAAAATTTCCAAATCGTGCTTACGTAATTAGTGAACGGCCCCTAATGACAAAATCCGTCATTACTCAACCCGTCTATTTATTTTTCCAAAAACAATCCAGAATTATGTAATCTGTCTTCTTTACTGATGCAATAAAAGTTTTAACGATATTTCAAAAATTCATCAAATATCAGTTTTAATTTTTCTCGATTTTTCCAAGTACTTTATGTGCCAATCTGGTTGGAGATAGAACCGACCGAGATAGATAATTTATTTTTTAACAATGAAACAGCAAGTTGCATTTTTATCGATTTTTTTTTATTTCAGCACTGGAGAAATATATTCCAATCATTTCATTTTATTTCAGCATCAGTTTTAATACTTTTTCCTAGTCAATGTTTACATTCAGGTATAAATTTACCATTGAAAAGAGTAATCAAGGAAAGTTGATTTGTTAATTTTTGATATACTGAAAAGCTTTAGTTGTCCAGGAAGTTTTAAATCAGTATTAAAAAGACAGCGAACTTCCATGCTTTTTAAAAAATTGTTTTAAAAGAGTTGCTATTCATCTTTTTTTATATTTTTTTATTTTTATTTTTGAACAATTTAGCTTACAGTTGGAAAAAAAGAATAAACAAAAATAGCAAAAAATACGTTTGCCACACAGATATTTCATAAAAATGTTGGAAATAAGACAACAAAATAGTTTTAATAAAAATTAAAAAATTTAAACCTTGCAAACAGAAAATTGTTTTAAAATTTTAGTTTCCACCAACTTATTGCTTTGATCATGTTCGCGTGCTAACCATAAAGTTTAAAATTAAAAGTTAAAAATACCAAAAAAAAACTTAAAAATTTGGAGCTCAGATCAAAAAACTTAGATGATGGCTTTCAGAAAGACACGCATAACTAACTTACAGTTTGATGATTGAAAATAAATTCTAAATGAGTTTACGAGTCTTAACATGAATTTTTCTTTTAAGATTGTTTTTGTTTCAATTTTATTAATAGTATCGTTTGTTTCAACTATTTTAAGTTCGATCCAGGAGAAGAAGTGAACACAATTTTTATAATCTTCCTTCCAAAAAGCGTTCCTTTTTTGAGCGCTTAGTTTTAAATTATTTTTTTTCTCGATGGAAGGGTGTTTGCGAAATTGATGGTTTAGTTCGTACTTCTCAATACTTTAACAACGTAATAACATTACTTATGATTAAAAGTTAGCTTTTAAAATAATATAAGAATTGTGTGTTTTTTTAAATTATCAAAAAATAAAACTGAAGGAATGGGGATAGTCGCTCAGTATGGATGGTGAATTGTAATAATTTTGTTGTATGTTTTTTTTGTTGGATCCTTGTATTGAATTGAATTAAATTACAATTACGAAATGGTTTTGTTTCATGCTACACAATATAGTTGAAAATCCTCGAAATATTTTAAATCAGTGTATCAACTCTTTATGGATTTGAAAAAAAAAATAGACTCTCAAATGTGAGGCAAAGTAAAAAGAAAAGAATCCAAGAGTTTTCAAAAAGGCAATAATCATAGAAAACCAATTTGAAAAAAAATGTGTCTAATTATTACAATATAATTCGTTTTCATTATAAGTTGCTTTCCGTCTTCAACCATTAAAGTCTTTTAAAACGCTTTGCTTCAACAGGGATCAGTGTTAGGGAAAAGAGCTAGTTTATCAAGAAAGAAATTTGGATGGTTTTGATTTGCCTTCAATGTTCTACTGTATCCATTTTCATTGGATTTTTATCAAAAGCCTCATAGAAATAGGAGTTTCCTTAGGAAATGTCTAAGAGCATAGAAGGTGTAGGAAAATCATGATCGCACCATTTACCAAAATGGATCCTGATCTCTACCTTTCACCAACTAACACAACCCCTTCCTTGGGTACTTGAATATGGATTCGCAGACGTATAGACGGTTTCCATAGTTTGTGATACTAACTTTTCTCTGATTCTGACCATTTAAAAAAAAAAATTTTTTTTTTAGTATGCAGGAGCGAAAGGTTGCTAGTTGAACTTAAAGAGTATCTTACTAACAAACCTTCCATTTTCCTCATTGACTACTAGGACGTGGCCGGTACCGTTATTAATCATTTAAATCATATAAAAAAGGGAGAGCATCAGTTTTATAATGAGAACAGCTGCTAATCCCAAGCACTATTCTTTTGGATTTTGTGCTAAATTGATGGCCTCGATTAATCACGGAGTAGCAACCATTGGCGATGTGGAACTTGTTCTGCTTAGCCACGCCAGCGATCATAGTATTCGAAATGTATTGTTTGATAACAAATGTAAAAAACACAAAGTTCCTTTAGAATCAATTTTTTAAAAAATTGTTAATGAAGCATTTCGAGTTCAATGATTTAAGGTGGATATGAGTAGTCTACCAAGCTAAGCTAAACTAAGCTAATCTGGTTGGAGATAGAACCGGTTACCTTGTTATCCTTCGGTTCGCTGCCTTGGCCTCTCCCAACTATAGCGTGGATTGTCCGTTTGGCTCCGAAGTTCCCTCTCAAGCCGCACGCAAATATGGAACAATGGCCGAGTTTCGATATGAGGCACTCAGAGCTAAAGAGGTGTAATTGAAAAATGGTCGATTTAAAGTTAATTATGCCAAACGATTCTTCACATTTCAATCTATAGTTGATAATTTTTTCGGATTTTTTAAAATTTATTTACATACTTTAACATTCGATAGAAAAATAAAAATTCTCAAAAAATATATGGAAAATGGCCAAACACACCAATTTAAAAGCGTGTTTTCTCGAAATAAGCTTTTATGCACTTATACCTCTTTGGCTCCAAGGGCACCATATGGTTTCTGCATGCATCGTAACGGAATTTTATACGTTGGATGCTGGCACTTCTAGATAAGTATGTAAGGCTATGGTCATTAAGAAACCGTACAATTACAAACGTGTGTATTTTAAAAGTATTCATTTGATCGAAAAACTTTTTATGGAGGAAATGAAGGTGTTAATATGATATTTAATGTAAAAAAATGAAAAAAAAATATTTTTTTTCGTTGATATTAAGAAATACTATTACTTTATCATAAAATCTCTTTTATCAGTCATGTTCTGATCTATTATTTTCACCACAGAAGCAAAACCTTTGCCAAATCATGTTATTTTACACAAATTCATCTGGAAAAACCAATTGCAATCTGGTTGAAACCTTTTCATAAGAAGGCACCCGAAGAATTTTGACCTTTTAAATTCGGTTTTAACATAAATTTCCCGATCCATCAGAACACATCTGTTAGATTGCGTAAAAACCGGTTGAACAGATTGCGATCTATAGAGCTGCTCACTATTAGTTATTTACTTGGTGTCTACTAGTTAGGCAACACTTTTTACCTCCCGGAAACGGATTTACTGCGTAGTTAAGGGGTCTGTATTCAGTTATCCCCAATAACCATAGACTTATAACCATAGTTGAGATCAAGGGTTCCACTCCGATGCTTGGTTTGAACTTCGTGAGCATTCTAGAGTTGCTCCTTATACTTCTTAACCATTTGGGCTAAATAAAAATCAGAAAAATCCAACAGTTCCTAAGTTTTCAAGTCGACAATGAAGAATTTCCGAGGCGATTGTGCATCATATTTTTTACCATGTGTTTTTGTATCTTAAATATCTCTAACACACGTTATTTTAAAAATTTGAAAACATAGGCAAGATAGTCCTTTTCATAACCATCACAAGGTTGCTAAAAGTTTGAAATCAGCTATTCTAAATAAGCCTCCTTTCATGTTCAACAGCATGAAAAGTTATCAACCTATACAAAATTCTCGAATCAATTATCTACTGTTCGTTGCAGGTAATCGATGTCTTGAAACGGCTTGATCGTGGATTAATTACATCCAAATTTGAACTTGAAAGTCATCGCACTGGAAACATGACAAACAACGTTGTCCCAATTGTGTGGCGCAAGTTTCAACTGCAAGGCGCTGCTCAAAGTAGCCGTTCGCCAAGAGAAATGGATTTTTCTTTTGCCTAACAAGATACAAAGTTACGGTCTTCGAAAAGGTTGTACATCGGAAAATTTCCTTTAGAGATTTCATAAATTGGCACAAAAACCATTAGCAGCCTCGGGTCCACAGAAGAAACAAATATAATGATGATTTTTCAGTACAAAATATTAAATTCTCCAAATTTACTCTTCAAATTTACTCATATAAACGTTACCTAAAAAATCTGCTTAAATCATGGATGAGTTTTGAACCAAAACGAAGCTTCTAGAATGCAGGGTTTGAGAAATTCAAAAATTACCCAAAATCGACTCAGTCTACTGTAGCATGCCATGTTTACCGCGTTCTCTCCTTGATGGACCGGGCTCACTAGACTGAGTCGATTTAGGGTAAGGTTGCCAGAATTTTTTCAGTACCTTTCCGGGCCGGACAAATCCGGGCAACTTTTTATAAAAACCTGGCAAAATCCGGGCATTAGATTTCAAAATTGACGACCGATATCCGGGCAAATTTTGTCAAAACCCAAAATTTTTTAAACAAATATCAAGAGAAAAATATTGAAAAAAAAGTTTTTTCATCAAAGTACATCAAAAGATTTAAAATCGTATTAGAGGCTTCCAAAAAACTTTTCATGATTATTTTTTTATAAAACTTGCTCAAAAAATTCGTTTTGGAGGCATAAATTATCAATTTTTAAAACACAATTTGTTTTTTTTTTGTTTTATTTGCTAAATAAAGTGAATAAATCCGGGCAACATCTGGGCATTTTCCAATGAAACCCGGGCAACCGGGCCGGGCCGGACTGTTCCGAAATTTTGTTTGAAATATCCGGGAAAACCCGGATAAAACCGGACAATCTGGCAACCTTCATTTAGGGTCATTTTTGAATTTCTCAAACCCTGGGATCCTTAAAGCTTCGCTCACTTTACTGGTTGTGCTAAACGTAAAAACTTATGCTACACAAATAACACACGACGTTTTACACGTCACGACACCTAACGTTTTTACTAACGGAAAAAGGAAGTAAATTTACCTTTTTTGTCGACCGGTTTCGGGCTCGATGTTGCCCATCTACAGGACGATGTCCGACTGACTAGATGAAGGAAAAACACTAATACATGTTCATACTATCCAATAGTATTCGTCGAAGGGTGGTCGGGTTGTTGAAAATTTGGTTTGAGCAGGTTGAAAAGCGGTCGTGTCCTGTAAAACGTCGTGTGTTATTTGTGCTTAAAGCTTCGTTTTGGTCCAAAACTCATCCATGATTTTTTGCAGATTTTTCACGTAGGGTATTTCGGGGGAATATGCACCTGCTAAGGGAAATCACCGAGTATGCATAATACATAAGCTGAACACCCGAATACATTGCAACATGTGCTTCGTATTTCTATCTTCTACTTATATTCTGTCAATAATATTACTTTTTACAGTAAAAATTATGAAAATATTCCATTTTTTACAAACGCCTTTAAAAGCAACCTTTGAACACATTGGATGTTAAACGCCCCAGTGTAGGCATATGATGCTCCAAAACATTGGGTCAAAACGACTCAAAAAATAACACAATATTCACAGTGAAAATAAATTAATACTGTGATGTGATTCGGAAAAAAGTGAAAAAAAATATTTTTTTCCAAGTTCATCTACACAAGAAAACAAATGGTTTGTTAACATTTCTCAATGCAAAATTGAAAATTTTTGAAACTCTTGACTTTATTTTGAACTGTGTCAGTTTCAACCAAATTTTTCTGCTGCATTTGGCGACAAATTTAGTGAACCGATTCGATTTTCTGTTCACGTTTTTAACTCAAATCCGATTGAAAGTTATTGTTATTATTCATCCTAATGATAATTTAGGACTAAGCAAAGAAGAAGATCGATATATCATTTCGATAATCGGTCTGTATTTATAGACAACTGCACTCCAAAATTTAGAATAAAACACGTGGTTTTGTTTACATCTTACCGAACAGCACCATGAGAGAGGGTGATTTGTCCATAAATAGATGGGGGCATTTTGATCGTATATTTAAAATTTAATGAATCTTAAGTTTATCATAAAACAACAATTTACCACAGATTTTTATCAATTGGTAATTTAAATATACAATTTGAACAATCAATAAAATCAATGGTGAGAATGTTTTAAGCAATCATCTTGGTGTAAAAGCCTCTTTCATTTGATCAATTTTTCAACTAAAGTGATGAATAGCCACCACAAAATTTAATTTGATTGTTATTCGTGTTTAAATGAACATTTAGTAATCATTTTTATTAAAATTACATGGTATTGGTTTTAAGACCACATTTGTGTAAAAAAAACCCACTAAAAACTTCACAAGTCTCCAAAATTTATCAAAATATAGTCGCTGGCGTTTTACCCCGCAAGGGCATTATGGACAGAAGTACCCTAACGATTACATGAGTAAATTTGAACTTTGGGAAAATTGAAAATTTTGTACTGAAAAATCATCATCATTTTTAATTCTTCTGTGCAACCAAGACTACTTACTAATGGTTTTTGTGCCAATTTATAAATTCTCTACAGGAAATTTTCCGCTGAATAACTTTGTCGAAGACCGTAACTTCGTTTTTTATTGGACAACAAAGTTTTTAGGTGTTGAATGGGGGTATGTCTTTTGGCATTGAAAAAAAAATTCAATTGATATCACTGCTGGGTGCCTAGCGAGGTATTGCATGACTGCTTTTCATGAAATTCTGTACTACTTCCATGCCAAAAGACATATCCCTGTAAAACAGCTAATAACTTTTTTGTCTACGGTCTTTAACAAAATTGTTCAGCGGAAAAATTCCTTTATATATGGACACAAAAACTATCAGTTGGCTCGGTTCCATAGAAGAGACAAAAATTATGTTGATTTTTCAGTACAAAATATTTAATTTTCCCAAACAAACATAAAAGTTCCAATATCCTTATTTAAACGTTTCTCAAAAATTCTGCTTAAAATCATGGATGAGTTTTGGACCAAAACGAAGCTTTTAAGACCCCAGGGTTTTAGAATTTCAAAAATGGCCCCAAATCGATTCAGTCTACTCTAGTGTCCACGAAAGCATGGATGTGGAAGGTCACGATCTTCACGTACTGTAAAAGTGGTAAAATCGATCAAAAACTAAAGAGAAGTGGAATCCAGTGATATCAATGTGGCAGGCAAAGAATATCTCGATTTTTTTCATGCAACGAGTCAAAGATGATTCAAATTCATCATCAAAGGCGCGCCATTTGACAATAGAACGAAAAAGCCGTGCGACTTGAATGCTGGAAGCAATTGCTGCCTACGTTGAAGAAGTAACAGCTGATCGTCGTGTTCTCAAACGAGAAGCTTTTTGAAATTGATCCGGTGTCCGACACACGTTCGGATCGCTACCTATTTCACCCATGGAGGCTGAAGATGTTCCAGAGAATGTGAAGTTCAAGTTTACTATCAAGAATCCCATCAGAAACGTGGTGATTGGGGAGGTTCATTCGAATGGATTGAAGAAGCATCCTGTTTTCAAAAAAGCTGGAGTAAAATTCAATACTGAAGTCTACATGGACATTTTGAAAAATCAGGTGCTTCTTTGGATTCGGGCAAACTTCGATGAACCCAACAATGTACTTTCCCAACTACTGGAGCCCATGCTATACCTCGAAACGTACCCAAACCTAGCTGGAGAAGAATATGAAATTTTGGCCGAAGGATCTTTGGCCTCCGAGCAATCTGGATTTGAACACCATCGACTTTTTGATATGGGAGTATGTTCAAGCGAAAGCCTGTGGATCCTTTCACCCAATTGTCGATTCTTTTAAGGCTTCCATCTCTGTGGTGTGGGATTCAATGTCAAAGATTTATATTGCGGAAGTATGCTTCCGATTCATATCTCGGCTGAAAAGAGTAGTTGAGAATGAAAGTGGACTCATCGATTGATTGTTACTTAGTATGTCTATCTACATGCCTGAATGATTAAACAGGTTTTGAGATTATATTAATTTCAAGAAAAGTGTTTGTGAACTTTCATGATAGATTTCCGCATTTTTTTTATGGGCCATACTGTAGTTTTCATACAAATAATTATAGGAATATTCGAAAAAAAAAAACAATATTATTCCTAACAAGCGCATATTAAAAGGTTGATTCTATTTCTGTTTTGTTTCCTAATTTTTCTAATGCACTTGAACTACGCAATGGTTGGTAAATCAAAAGGAAACAGTGATTTTTTGAACATTGTAAACTGAAAGTCACTTTTAATGTAAAAGAAAAATGTAGAACAGTTTTTGAGTAATTCTCGAAATATGAAATTTCGGAAAAATAAAAAATGTACATGTATTTAGATTAAAATATCTCGGATTACATAACAGTTATTTGAAATCCATTTTTTGCATTTCAAAGGTGAATAAATTTTCTGAAATATTTGTCTCAACTTAGGCCTTAAGAAAATAATCCATAAAAAACAATCGGCTTGTGAAGAAAAGATATTGATGAAAAACCAGTATTTTTTATTCCTCCCGGGCTAAATACCTAAAAATCCTATTCACGTTAGAGACTCAAGCAACCCCTCTCTATGGTAAGATCTTTCTGAAATTTTCCATGTGACCTTCTGATAAGCTAATAAATAATTTTGACTTTGCGCGAGTGAAATTCACCATGTTTTTTTTGTTTCGATTATAGTCGTTTTACCATCTTTGTGGCATTCGCGACTTTATCAACGTTGCAGTTGGCGGAAAATTATTGAAAAACTTATCCGGTACAACTGTGTTCGATGTTTATTCTTGGGCTCGAACTCACGGACATCTGCTCAGGAAGCAACTGGCTTGCCAACTGAGCTATATCTCAAACCCGTTAATTCACCATGTTGATTTCTTCCTGTTCTATGAAAAGTACACCGCGGTTCGTTAAATTAAAAGAAATGCAAAAATTACTGTTATGGTAAAGTAACCACAACTTCTTCAATTTTCAACCGATTTTGATAATGAACCACTTGAAATTTTCGTTTTGAATTGACATTGAAGGGCAACAGAAAATCAGATATTTGAAATATTACCATCGAATCTAAAACTTTCGCTGAAACAAAATTTTCTCTTAAAAATGCGTTTTTTAAATTATTTTTTCTATCATTAAGTCAATGATATCAACAATACTGTTGATCAGACGCAAAAATCGTGCTGGGGTGATCGAAAGAAAATTTATTCAAATTTAATATGCGTAGAATAAATTTCAAATTACTGTTATGTATACGAGATACTTTAATCTTAGTTCACGATTTTTCTTTCTTTGTAAACTAGTGTAATCAAACAAATTGTAATTTGTGAATATAAAGATTACTATATTCTCAAGTTTCCTATTTTATAATTGGTCAATTCAACGAGATTTGACGTTCTAGTTTCTCCCGTTTCATCGAATCAATAAAATCGTTCAGAGCAATAAAGTATTCCGACCGAAGTTTTGAAGATGAACTAAACGGAAAAATTCAATTATCGACCGGAAGCCCGCTGCAAAGTTTAGCAGGATCCTGTTCTTGATAGGCACATGGGAGAACTTGTACCCTTCTTATCTTCGATCCATTTCCTCGTCAGCAGACGCTTGAAGGGATGACTCAACTCACACCCCACGATCCCACGATGCAGACAGAACACGGGACAATGCGAAGGTGTCGGAAACAAGAGCTACGCCGAGCTAGTTTCACACTAATGAGTGCTCGCTTGCTGGCTTCAGTCATATTCTGCATTTCCGGCGACCGGTATTTCTGTTTGGAACCCGCTCGCAATGAGAAATGGATGACACTTCTTGACTGAACAGAACAGAACGATGTAGTCGTCAAAAATCGCTTAGGTGTCCTTCTGGAGGAGCGCGGTTGGCACGGATCTTTTCGCTTTAAGTGGGGTATTAAGATCATTATTTAAAAAAAATTTAAATATTTTTTGCTGGAATAACATAAGATCTAGTTTTAATCTTTTCTTTGTGTTTTCAGTCAGAAAAAGAGTTGTAATTCATATCGTATCTTACCCCAAAGTATCCCCCATGGGGATTAAGCGAAAAGATGCTGTGCTCGAGGAGGAAAGTGTCGGCAATTGTTCCATCTTTCCCGGTTGATTGAAAGCCGAGCCGAGAGAAATAGGTCGTTAATTGAAATGAAACTTGAAAATTTGCATTTCCTCTGCAGTGGAAGCGGCTGAAGAAGACACGAATCGGTTTCCAATTCGAGTTGTTCCCTGTTGCTCAATGTGACGACGATTACGAATCCACTTGTCTCAACGGTGCATTCTAACATGGGAGCAAATTGGTGCAACTTTCACTTGATGCGTTCGATGAATTCTTAGAAGAAACGCTATGCGTATAATACAGATAGTTATTTTAAAATTATAAAGCGATGGGAAAAATTATGCATTTATGTCGGTATTTGGTTGGATCCTTTAATTCTCATAGCACAACTAAATACCTAATTCATTAAACAATCTGACTGGGAATGGTTGGAGCGGAAATTTTATTTTTCGAGGAGGCTGATGTTAAGTAAGGCAGATAAGGGCATAATGGCCAGCTTAATGAAAACGCTTATTTACAACAGAAAACATCTATAATAAAGCTTAGTGCATTTAGAAATGGGACAGTTACGAATGCGTGTATCTAAAAACCATTCGTTTGATCGAAATACTTTCTATGAAGTAACTGAAGGTAATCTTATAATAATTCATAAAAAGATTAGAAAAAAATTATTTATCGTTGTTTGTAACAAAACTTTTTAATTTACTCTTGGTATCTCCCATCGGCCGGCGCACACTTTTCGCACTCATAATATTGATCAATTTTTCCAACTTGTGCTTCGTATAATCTTTATTTGAGGTGGCCTTCTTCTTCAATTTTTGCTACTTTTCGATCCAATACTTTTCTTTTGAAAGAAACTGAGGGCAATTCAATGGATACAGCTGTTTCGAAATTAACAAAACCTGATATTTTTGAACTAATTGAAAGAGATTTCAATGGAATTTCTGCTGGCAAAATCTGAAAATAACGAAGTAAAATCATCATGAGATCGGTTAGTAATACTTACTTTGTATAGATCGTAGGTTACGAAAGGTTCAAACAAGATAACTCTTTTTAGACTTTAAAAAAAAGAGAAAACCAAAGTTTTCGTTTTGAAAATGGTTGTTTTTTTCACAGCAGCAGAATCTTGGCAAATCATTATATTTTATACAGTAAAACCAGCAAATAGGACATACTTTGATATGTAAGGGACCTTGCCACGAGCAGACATGTCATAGTATTCAAACGCTGGAATTGGTTTGAAATAGAGTTTTTCATAAGTTTTGTCGTTCACCAAAAATCATCTGTGTCATAGCCTCGGTTCCGGCTTTACAGCTTACGAGCTCTGGAACTTGCAAAATTTGTTGTTTGAGATTACAAAGCAAAAATTATTTCTTATAAAATTACGCAAATTTTCTGTAACAAAAAGGAGCAGGTTATTTACCGTAATTTTACAGGTCGAAAAACAAATTATGTGACATTTAATTTTTAGTGTTCAACTTTTTTACAGGACATTTGGTGTAATAATAAATTAATCTTCGTTAACTTTTAAGGAAAACAATTTAAAATTACAGGCTTTGTTATTTACAGGTTGATTTATTTTTAAGGTGGCGTTACAGTGACACGTAATAGTCAATTTTTTTCTGTGTATATAGAAAAAAATTGAACTATTACGTGTCACTGAAAACTGCATCCTTTAAAATAAATCACCTGTAATTAACAAAACCTGTATTTTTAAATTGTTTTCCTTAAAAGTTAACGAAGATTCATTTATTGTTACTGCAAATGTGCTGTAAAAAAGTTGAACACTAAAAATAAAATGTCACGTAATTTGTTTTTCGACCTGTAAAATTACGGTAAATGTCCTGCTACTTTTTGTTACAGGACATTTGCGTAATTTTACAGGAAATAATTTTTGCTACAGCTTGATTTTTTTCTTCTGACTATTTGGCCTGCTGGTGAGGTGTCGGAGAACTAATCCGAAGACTCGAGTTCGATTCCCAGTCGTGGCTCTTTTTTCATTTACCATTCATGATTTATGCATTTTGCACTAATCGGTGAGTCGTATTTATATCAAACTAAACAATAACAAAATAATCTGGTGGTCTGTTTGTAGAATTCAAACAATTCACACACACTCATACATTATTTTTCTGGTACTTTGTTTGGCGGATGATGCTTCTAGCCGTATATTGCACCAATCGAAATAATCAACCATCGACCAGGAATCGAGCTCGAGTCTTCTGATAAGCTCTCCGACACTTTACCAATAGGCTCAATCGTCAGATGTATTCAAGTCAAGCTGTAGCTCTATAAGTCAGTTGATTTCTTCTAGTTGAATATGCTGCGAGATGCTACGGCAGAAAATGCTCATCGTGGCCCGATTAATGGTGCTTCGTTCACCCCGAGTCAACAAGTTAAAGTAAAAAGACGTTGAAAATTGATTATAGTGAAAAATCTAAAATTAATGATGGTGAAAATTGAGGAACAATGTGTACCACATGTTGCAATGCGTACATTATAGATCAGAATGATTTAACGATCATAAGAGCTTATGTTCCGTCACATGGGGTAAAAGGTTGTTTTTTTTTTAAATATTTTTGTAGAGATGGTAAGGAGATTTCATTTTTGCGTAAAAACTAATACTATAGGTAGTACAAAGCTAATCCTCATGAATTTGTTTTAAGAAAATACGCACTTTTGTAGAAAAGAGGAGTGCTTACTTTGCCCCGAGCTCTCGTTATGCCCTTATCTCCCCTATATAGTGATGAAAATCTTCAGGGGAATTTGAGCCATATTGAATCCAGGCTTCAGGCAAGGTTGCCGAAAAAAAAAATCTGTGTTTTTGAGCAACCAATTTCTGACTTTCTGAGATTTTACCCAAAAATTCTGTGATGGTTTTCTGTGATTCAGTTTGCTTTTATTTCATCGAAAATTTATTACAAATTGAAATTTCTATGAAACAAAAATTAAAAATTGGCGTTCCTTAACCCTTTGTTCCATAAAGTAACAAATTTGCAACAATTAATGTATGAAGAATATAGAAAAATCGTTTTTTTTTCTATATGTAAGGGAAGAGGGGGCATAATACCCACGTTAAGAAGAAAGCCTTGTTTTAGAATACATTTGAAAAGATTAACTTTAATATTCGATTGTGTTTGGAAGTTTGGTTTATTTTTTGTCTAAATCTGATAGTTAGAATAACTGGAAGGTCAAAAAAGGCCACAAATTTAATGAAGTTTGAAGAGTAGGTTGAAAATTGGATTTCAGATTCAGTAGGGGCATAATGCGCATATGTGTGTACCCAATCGCGCCGTTTAACGTTTAATAAGATCCAAGTGCCTCCGAAAGTGTTTGCCAGGTAAAAACATTTCTATTTTACTTCACAGATGGAAAAATGTATTGCTACGCTCAGTGCTGCCAGATATACTGATATTCTTGTGAATAGTTAATAAAATCTTTATTAAATTTAGGAATTTTAAATATATTCGTTTATATTCAAGTTATGTTATCCAATTCAACTTATAAATATCTTTTAAATAGTTATGATGAAACTGCGTATAAATTTAAACAAATATGAAACATGTTTAAAGATAGGTAGCGCGTTTTGCCCTACCTAGACATGTTTATTTAAAATCGTTCAAAAATAACAGAGAAAATAATTGAATAAGGAAATTTTTCGTTTTGTGAGGATTTTCAAGACCAATGTTCATCATTGTAACAGATGTCAGGTAATTTCTTTATCGATTGATGCCGTTATTCCTTACGAAAGTCAAGGCACAAATTGTAGGAATATGGCTTGCAAAGTATTTTTGGATTTTTGCAGGGATTTATCGCGTATTTTATTCTAATTTTTTGTACAAAAGGTTTCTACTGTAAATTAGAAGGGAATATCGTACCGAATTCTTAAAATAAGTGTATATCAACCTAGATATCGCAGTGGGGTGTTTTGCCCACACTGGGCATTATACCCCCAGTTCCCCTACACTAGATCGCTGCAAGCTTTGTATGAAAATTTCAAATTCTTAAATTTATACACTTCCCATAACTTTTTTTGATTGTTATTGCAGCCGAAAATAGCAATAACAATTTTGGAAGCGATCCAAACTAACTTGTACCTAAGAAAAGTTATTCGAAGTTTTAATTTTTTTTTTAAATTATTATTTTTTAATTTTCGCGTTTTGGTCTGTTTATTTGAAAGCTGTAAAACCGTAGGATGGAAAAAAAAATTCAAAAAGCTGCACCACATTGCCAGAGAATTTATTGATTTTTAAAAATTTTGCAAAATCATTTCATGAAATTATTCAAAACTGTAGCAAAGTCTGTAATTTTTGAATACTACTCAATGGAATCAGATTTTTTATATTAAAAAGGTTATAACTTTTTTCATGAAATTCTTAGCTGTTTATCAAGTTAGCAAAAAATAAATCTTAAGATTAGACAAAATGAAAAATTAAAGACCAATTCCATTTCAAGCTTATTTGAGTTTTCTGGATGATTTTACGTGTAAAAATTATTTCTTCCTTTCAAATGTCCATACAAAATTGAAACGCGTTGCGCTAACTCAGGAATCAACCAAATCATCTCGAATTTTACACTGATGCTTGATGACAAAGCATCGAAAAAACATATGGGAGCAAAAAATTTTTTTTTGGCAGCGGTCTAATGTACACATTATTTCTAACTGTTTGAAATAATTTTACAAGAAAAATAAAAAATCATGATACAAAGGGTTATAATTGTTCAATATTTTTGTTTTTTTTTCGAAATAAAAATTCTTGAATTTATTTCCAAACATTCGCTCCTAAATTTACCCTTTACCAGCATCATTTTTTAAGCCTTAGTACCATCGATCCGGATCACTGTGTGTGAATGAGAAAATGTTCATTTTTTATAATTTATTTCATCAATTTTTGAAAGATAATTTCAAATTTTTGATTATGATAGCTGGCACACAAATTCAAGTGTTATATATCTGCATGATTACATTTTTTTTGATTAAGGAAAACTATTCATATTCGTCGTTTTTAATCCCAAAGTGGACCATTATGACGGTAACAAAAACACCGACCTTGGAATAATATTTCATCAAGTTCTCATGGGAATATTTTATTTAATGACTGCTCTGCAGGTTATTATACTGTTGAATACCCTTATGGGCATACTTGTTTTTCTTCAATTAGAAATCCCTCCACAATTGATTTAGTTCTAATGGATTTAGGCGAGCATTGTAGTCAATTAGTTACTCATGCGAACCTCGATTAAGACCACCTTCCAGTAACTTTTTCTTTATCCCAAAGTCCCATTGAAAACCCTTTAAAATCAACTTTTAACTTTCAAAAAGCTGACTGGGAGCGATATTGTTATTTTATTGAACGTAATTTGAATGTAAACGTTCCAATGAATTCAACAGAAGATATTGATTGGTCTGTAGAAAATTTGATAACTTCAATAGTCAATGCTAAAGCCGCTTCAATACCTAAAGTTAAACATAAATTTAATCAACCTTTGATCGATGATTTCCTCCAGTTTTGGATAGGACTGAAAAACATTTGTTGACGCCAATATCAACGAACTAGGGATCCTTATTTGAAATTTATTTATTGCGACCTTCAAAAATAGATCAAACGTCGTTTAAATATTATTCGAAATGAATATTTTGCAAAAGCAGTAGAGGACATAAAACCCTTCTCAAAGCCATTTTGGAAACTAACCAAAGTTCTGAAAAAGCCTCAGAAGTCAATTCCTACTTTGATAGATGGAGATGAACTTCTTTTAAGTAACGCAGAAAAAGCTCAAAAATTAGCCCAACAATTTGAGTCTGCTCATAATATTAATTTAAACGTTGTTAGTCCAATTGATTCTCAAATTTTCCTTGAATTTGATGATATTCTTTCTAAACAAAATGTTTTTGAATGTTCTTGTGAGACAAATATTGATGAATTTAAATTGATTTTAAAAAAATTTAAAAATACTAAAGCTCCGGGGAAAGATGGGGTTTTTTTTATATTCTTATTGAAAAGTTGCCTGCAAGCACTTTAATTTTTTTTAATTAAACTCTTAAATAAATGTTTTCACTTGGCTTATTTCCCCAATACATGGAAAAATGCCAAAGTAGCTCAAATTCCGAAACCTGGAAAAAGTGCTTCTGAGCCTTCAAGTTATCGACTAATTAGTTTGCTCCCTTCTTAAAGTAAACTATATGGGTGAGTTATTTTTAATAGACTGATCATTCACATCAATCAGAATTCTATTTTCCCTGATGAACAATTTGGTTTTCGTCATGGACATTCTACTACACATCAACTTTTGAGTGTAACTTATATGATTAACGCTAGCAAATCTGAAGGTTATTCAACTGGTCTTCTTGATATTGAAAAAGCTTTTGACAGTGTTTGGCACAAAGGTTTAGTAGCTAAATTAGCTCGACTTTGCTTTCAGCCAAAGGTCGAAATTCACGGGTGGTACGCAGCAGATTGCAACAAAATTTAAATTCTTTTTTGAATTACTTGAAAAGGTGGAAAATTTCTCCTAACGCTTCCAAAACTCAACTTATTTTATTTCCCCATAAACCAAGAGCCAATTTTTAAAACCTACTGAAAATCATTCCATAACTTTTAATGGGGTTTCATTAGAATGGTCTGATCACGTAAAGTACTTGGGACTTACACTTGATCGGAATCTTACTTTTAAAAATCACATACACTAAATCTTTTTATTCTCTCATCAACAGGAAATCCAAGTTGTGTCTGCGAAATAAGATACTGATATATAAACAGGTGTTCCGACCAGCGATAATGTATGCCGTTCCGATTTGGTCTAGCTGCTGCGCGACGAGGAAGAAAGCCATCCAGAGCATTCAGAACAAGATTCTGAAAATGATTTTGCGGCTTCCACCTTGGCACAGCACCGAAGATCTTCTTCGGATTGCGGGCATTGAATCGATCGAAGAGATGGCCAACAAAATCATCTCTAACTTCAGAAGAGAATCGATGCAGTCTTCCATCGCAGAGATTCGTTCTCTTTACAATTAAGTTAGTTTTTAAAATATAATTTATGTTTAAATCCAATAAACAATGATTAACATTTACGTAATCAAATAATTTAACTGATCACAATTGATCTGCACACTAAATATACTGTAATAATGTAACTTGAATGTAATGATTGAAAGGCTAATAAAGACTTATTTAAAAAAAGACATTGGATTCCAAAATTTACAAATCTTAAAATTTTTTATAAAAATTTAAGAAAAAAGATAATATATGGCACATCAGAGGCGTACAAATTAGATGTTCCATTCGAAAAAAATCTAAATCTTAACCTTCATCCGCTCTCGAGTGTCAATATGACACTTTCGGAAGTTTGGCGGCTTGTAAAGTTATTCGAGTACATCTAAATGTAGAATTTCTTTGGAGACTTTCAATGAATTCTTGGAATCTTTAATTTACGCAAAATTTACGGATTTTGAATCATTACTTATTTTAGGTATGTTTTCAGAACGCCCAGGAAAAAACTCCC
The DNA here is from genome assembly GCF_029784155.1 of Uranotaenia lowii. NCBI lineage: Eukaryota > Metazoa > Arthropoda > Insecta > Diptera > Culicidae > Uranotaenia > Uranotaenia lowii. Next base: position 210,405,444 of record NC_073693.1, on the reverse strand, counting down.
AAATCAGACCTTGAGTGTCGATTTGATATTCTTTGCTTGAAGCTGCTATAACTCTTTTAAACCTCGTTATGTCGTTTAAATATGCTTTTCCGATTTTTTTGTACCTTCAACATTTCAGCTTCGTCTTTGATCACAATAAATGTGAAAAAGTGGTGTAATACCCGTATTTTTCAATCAATGAACCGTCAAAATTGTTTTAGTCATAACAGATACATTTTGAAAAATAGATTGAAAAGATGACGTAAGTTGACTGAAGTTGATTTAGGATTCCAAAGTACGGCAGTTATCGCTGAATTAAAAAAAAAAATAAACTGGAAATGAAAAGTTATAATCGACTATTACTTATCCAAAATCTTAATTTTGTTCAATATAATTTTCTAATCAAGCTGCTATCAAACCGTTTCGGGGGGTTATTCTGCCCCGCCAATCCCTAAGGCTTAGAACGAAGAGAACAAAACTCCAAGGAAAAGCAAATACCCGCTTCAGTCTCTTTCTCTGCAACCTGCTAAGCGTGGCCAGGACAAGAATGTTATGTTTTGGTACCATACATTCCTGTAATTTCCAACAAGCCTAGACCGGTTCCAGTGTTCCTTGTAAACTCCCACACCGAAAGAATTGAAGGTTCATACGCTCTCCAGTCCGAATAACAGCAAAAGTGGGTCGACTGGGATGTTTTGATTCTCCCGGTTATCACTTTACTCTCCCTCCGTTGAATGAAAGAAAAAAAAACACAAGAAATGTTAGGCCGTCTCGTGGGGACCTGGCCCGGGCTTTAGAAATCAGCTGCTTGACATTTTCCTTTCCAGGGAGACGAACAGAGAGAAAGAGAGTGGAAAACTGCGAGAGAGTGAGTGACTTCCAGTGCGATTGTGGAGAGTTTTCTCTTGGAAAATTTGTGAAGGACAAATTGGAGATGGCTGGGAGGATAACGGAAAGATTAATCCTACTAAATTAAATATTCCGAAGCAATCACTTAATGGATTAAATGGCATTCGAATGGGTAGCATCATAATTACATGAACAATTACTTATAAAAATAAATCAATCTCGGGCGTGTGGTCATGGCATTTACATTCGTATCACTTAATTTAAATATGAAATGTCGAACTGAACATGACATTCTTTTCAGCATTTTTGAAAATGATTCGTTTTATTTAAATTTTTAAGAAATATTACGGTAACATGTGTTTATCGCAAAAAATAAACAAATGTGTTTTTCGTCTAAATATGATCGTTTGAGTGAGTGGCTGTTGATTTAACATTATTATAAAATGTACCATTTTGAAATTATCCAAGTGTTTGCTGTCTGTTTACTCTCCTAAAAGATTAATATAATTTTAGTGGTGTCTGGAAATTTGACGAAAAGCAAGAGGGCCCAAAAAATATGGAATTCTTTTTAACGAAGACCGTACCGTAACTCTATTTGTTTTATGTATTTAACGAGGCTGAGTCATTCGGCCGAAAGTCATTCGGCCGAAGGTCATTCAGCCGATGAACGTTAGGCTGAATGGGCTATCTGGCCGAACAGACCACTAGGCTGAATGAGTTATTCGGCCGACGGTTATCCAGCCGAAAGCTGCTAGATCGAAAGGACGCAAGGCCGAAAGGATTTACGCAAGACCGAATGGTTATTAGGCCAAATGGTCGTTAGGGTGAATGGATGCTAGGCCGGATGGTCGTAAAGCCGAATGGTCGTTGGGCCGAATGGTCATAAGGCTGAATGATCGTCATGAATGGTTGCTAGGTCAATAGGAAATCTTTTACACTTGTCTGCATACTAGGCCGAATAGTCATGAGGCCGAATGATCGTTAGGTCGAATGGACGATAGGCCGAATGTTCATAAGGTTGAATGGTCATTAGACTTATTGGTTGTAAAGCCGAATGAACGATAGGCCGAATAGTTGTAAAGCCGATTGGTCGAATCCGGCCTTGCATCCATTCGGCCTGATGACCATTCGGCCTGGTAACTATTCGGCCTAACGACCATTCGGGCTAACTACAGATCGGCCTAACATGCAAAAAAGCGATAATAGGTCTTATAGGCCTAGCATAAATTCGGCCCAAGGACCATTCAGTCTAACAATTATTCGGCCTAGTGACCATTCGGCCTAACGACCTTCTAGCATCCATTCAGCTTTACGACCATTCGGCCTATCGTTCATTTGGCCTAATGACCATTCAGTTTAACGATATTTCATCCTAGCATTCATTCGGCCTTACGACCTTTCGGCCTAACGACCATTCGACCAAATGACCGTTCGGCCAAATGACCATTTGGCCTAATGATCATTCTGCTTAACATCCATTCAGCCAAATAATATTCGGCTGAATGGATGTTAACGTCACATTCGGCCTATTGTCCTATTCGACCGAATATCCGTCGGTCTTTTAACCCATTCGGCCTAGCGACCTTCGACCTAACATTTTTCGGCTTACCGGCCTTCGGCCGAATGTCCGACCTCCGTATTTAACTACGAAACAACTAAAATAATGTCATTTTTGTAAATCGAAAAACGATATATCGTCGAATGGGGCATCATGCAGCTGCTGTGTTTGATGCAATATTTGTATACCACATCACTTTAGACCGCTGCAAAAAATTGTTTTTTGCTCCCATATGTTCTTTTCGATGCCTCTTGGGTCACCAAGCATCAGTGTAAAATTAAAGATGATTTGATTGATTTCTGAGTTAGCGCAACGCGTTTCAATTTTGTATGGAAATTTGTATGGAAGAAGAAATTTTTGCACATTAGATCATCCCGAAAATGCAAATGAGCTTGAAAGGATTCGGTCCTTGATTTTTGGTTTTTCATGGAAAAAGTTATAGCCATTTCAAAATAAAAAATCTGAATCCATTAGAGTTGTTAATAATTGCAAGAAATGTTTTTGCAAAGGCTATATAAATCAATAAATGCTCTGGCAATGTAGAGCAGTTTTAGATATTTTTTATTTCCATCCTACTGTTACACAGCTTACAAATAAGCAGTCAAAAACGATTTGAAAAAATTGTTTTGAAAACAAAAATTTTAAATAACATTGAATATCTTTTTTGGGGTACAATTAAGGTTTATGCATTATTCACATGAAATGTACTGCAAGAATCGAGGAACGTTTTTCATCCAAAGAGATATTTTTTGGAACTTCCAGATCATCTCTAGCGATTTTTGAATGAAAAATTTTGTTTTCCCATACAAATTTCCATACAAAATTAAAACTCGTTGCGCTAATTCAGGACTAGATGGATCGCTTCCAAAATTTTAACTGCTATTTCTGTCAGCAAAAATAACCAAAAAAGATATTTGAGGTATAAAAATTCAAAAGTTTGAAATTTCTATACAAATCTTGCAGCGGTCTAACATCACTTGTTCAATTTTTAAATTTTTATCATATAACTAGCAGACCCGGTAAACTTCGTCTTACCATGTTCAACTTGGCGCCCATTTTCCATTTTTCCTAGTTTTTTTTTTTACATTTCCCTTCTTTCCCTTCACTGAAATCGTCCCGTTTAATTCTATCAAAATTATACCTAAGAATTTTAACTCAACGGATCTTTTAAAATCCAATTTTTGTAACTTGTTCCATAAACAACTGTATGTTGATAATATGTATGTTTCATTTGCTGTATTCCATTCAGTAGATTTATTCCGTTTTGTTCGAGTTCACATTAAGGTTTAAACCGAAATAAAAAGTTTCTCAATTATTGGAATATGTATATTATTTATGAATCTTTTTTAAAATAGAATTTTGAATATCGGTACAATTTTTGGAGTATTTGCCGAATATTTTGCCTAACGCAGCGCTTTCAGCTCCCAATTAGCTTTGGATGGTGTATTTTTTAGAGCTGAAGAAATGAAACACAAAAAAAGATTTTTTACTAACCATTTTCAAACAGCTTTTTATTCACCATCCTCATGCTTCGAAGCAGTTTGAATTAAAATCCATATTTTTATCAAAATCATTTCCAAAAAGTTCCGCCTGATACTTAAGTTATAGACTTTTCACATTTCAACTTAAAATGTTCCCAAACAACACTTGTCATGGCATTAAATCTGACGATTTTGTATACTGCAAATTCCTTTTTTTATTCAAGCAAAAAATGCAAATTATACCTTTGAACTTTAACTCAATGAATCAAAGAAACGATTGGTTTTGAAAAGAGGCAAACATATGTTTAGATATATTCACCAATTATTTTGAAGATTCTAATTGAAGCATTGGAATGTTCTGATTTCAAAATTTCCTGAACATTGTTGGTGGTGATCTGTGATTTCATTTAGGATTTTGTAATATTTTTTAGATTTAATATCATTTAATTGAAAAGCAGATTTTTTTTAAATTTAATAGATCGAAGTGAAATAATTTGTTCAGGCTTCGATGGTTTCGTGAGTTAATTTCAAAAATGAAACACCGGGTCAAATGAAACCGAATATCACCACAGTTCAACTTTCATATTTTCTGAAAAAAATAATTTTTTCAAAATATTAGTTATGTTTACAAAAAGAAATATCGAAGTATACATTTGTCGCATTTATTGAGGCAAGAGAAAACACATAGGTCTTTTTAAGATGCGTCAGTGAAAAGACTTTAAAATGAATTAAATACATGTTCTTGTTTGTCTGTTTCATCAACATTCATTGTTATATACTAAGTTTTCTCCGGAATAAATTGTTGCTTGGTACTTCAATTTCACGGAATGCTGTTAAACCAAAAGACCTTTATAATAATTTTGAATATCCGCTTCAGATTCAACACTCGGGATATTCTTTCTGGCCATTTTGGAGATAAAATTCTTGAATTGTAGATGCTTCGCACCTAAGAAATAAAAAAAAACTTTTTAACAAAAAAGTGAATCAAAAGTCTATTCTATGTAGCTAAAATATGTTAAACAAAAACATACTTTTCATGTTAAGTTCGTACTTGAATTGTGTGTAAACAAACAGTAAACGTGTAAACAGTTTTTTGATGAATGGTGAAAAAAAAAGTTGAGTTTATTTAATCAGATAGTTTTTTTGGGCCCAACAATTTTTAGATGAAGAAATAATGTATACATTTTTCGTAAAAGTTGAAAGTTTGCACTTGCTCTAGTTTACTTTCTTAATTGAAAATTCTTCCGGAAAATGCGTATCCTCACTTTTTGTTATTGAAAAGTAGATTATTTTATTGATAACTTCAACTTACGTTTGCAAAAAATCAAAAAGTTCATTCGGCCTTTAAAAACTTTAATCCTATCTATCTATTTCAAAGAACAAACTCTCGTTCAGTTAATATGTTCAGCGTTCTAGGCGTATCGGATTATACGAAATTGAATGTAAAGCTTCCCAATTTCTTATTTTCAAACGTCTGCAAAGTGTCATTATTTCATATTTATCATTACCAAATTCATATCTTTTGGACAATAATTTACTACTTAGATTAACACGAATTAAAAATGGTTTTAATATTTCAAATAGTTCATATGGTTCGATTCGATCGATAAAATATCAATCCGTGTCACATCTAGGCGTCATTTATTACCATGTGCTGTGTACAAATAAGCAAGGAAAACACCCATCTAGGTTGCATATCGCCCCACGTGCATACAAAATATAGGTAGGTACTTGGTTGAGGAAAAAGCGCCAAATTTTTTAATTTTTCCAGCGATCAATGAACAGTATGCTTTGGTTACTATTATCTTGCAACGGCGTTTGTTAGCGAGACGCCTTGCTCATGGAGACGAAAAACAAACCCCGCAAATAAAGAAAATTTCTAAAAATGACTTTTCAATTTCAGATTTTGGCAAAATAAAATTTATTTGTTTTATTCGATCGGCAAAATGTCAATTTGAGTCACATCTAGGCGTCATTCATAATCATGTGCTGTAGAAATGAGCTAGGAATCAAGAAAAAAATCACATCAATGCTTCATATCGCCACCACTTGCATTGAAAATATGCTTGGTTGAGAAATACGCGCCAAAATATTCTCACTGATCAGTATGCTATGCCATGGTTACTATCTTCTAACGACGTCAGGTCGCGACGCCTCGACCTTGGAGACGAAAAACAAACCGCCCAAAGGAAAAAAAAATCACGAAAAAATGGAAGCCATGACTTTCATTTCATTCAAAAAACTACAAATTTCATTATTACGGACAATTGATGCGACCTTTTGTTGTTTTTATTCGATATAAACCGATTCGCATGCCTACAGAATATTCTAAAAATAATTTCATTTGAATCGTTTTGATCATTTCGGAGGAGTAGTACTACAAACACCGTTACAAGAGAATTTTATATAATAGATAAAGTTATCATATAATGATTTCAAAATCATGACGATATGGCTTTTTATATAGGGGAGTTCAGGACATAACGAGCACTCGGGGCAAAGTGAGCAACGCTCTTTTCTACGGAACTATGTACCCAAGTAACCAAAAGTTCCAAAAAAACAGGAGCTTACTCAGCTTTGTTTAACGAATGAATAGAATTCTACTCAGCTTTAATTTTAAGCTCTTATCGATACTTTCAAAGTCCATAGTTGAAGCCGAGTAGAAGGTTATTCAGCCTCCACACGAGAACTCAAAAAAAGTAATGAAAAAAATCATGGTTTTTTTTTGTTTTGGATTTCATACCTTTTTAATGTTAATTTGAAGTTGTTTTAACTGTGAATGAGTTTGATATTTACTTAAAAAATTTGCATGCTTGAAGATTTGAACCTGAGCCAACGAAGTGAGAACTTTAAACCGTTATCTCTGTACCATGGCTTATCTTTAGATTGCTGTTATTTTAACCATCAATATGAAACAAACTTGGAATAATCGACTTTTCAAAGCAGACGATATTGAAAAATGTAAACATTCGTACTTATTCACCAAAAGATGTATCAACTTTTCTCAAAACAAACTAGGAGGAATTGAAATTGAACGTGGGTGTTATTACTTATGTTTAAAAGTTATTTTTTGTGATTCATTTTTTTTCTCTCTGATTCTAATTTGAGTTTAAAAAAAAGCGCTTCATTGCTCATCAAGGGCTTTCCCAATCACGACAATTGAAACTTGCGGACCTGTGCGGACAACTATAGAAAAGGGATAGATAAATTTCGAACCCAGCTTATCCTATTGAAGAAAAAAAAAAATGCTAAAAGAGGCGAGAAGTTACCGTCGATACAAGCCAGTAATTACGTTGCTCTAGATGCAAGAAGAAAAATCTGTTTGTAAACGTAAAGATGTGTTTTGTTGTTTCGGATTGTCAGATATGAATATTGTTTAAATTGAAAAACAATGTAAAATACATATAAAATTTGTGTCAATTTTCCATTTTGATTAAAACAGCTGATTTGTTTGTGGGTTTCATTCGTTGTTCGTATATTCTAAGTTCTCATATTCTGTTATTCACTCTCCTAATTAAATTCTGGATTTTTCAAGTTACTTGGAACGCACAAGAATGATCTTTGCTACTTGTTTAGACTTTTTATGTTCGTTCAAAAGTCCAAATCAAGAACTTATGTTTATTTCTTTCGAGTACCTTTTATTCAGCCAAATGTGAACTTTTAGTGCACAGGATTAAGTATCTATGTGACTTTTGGTTACTTGGGATATTTTCTTTTACAAATTTTCATGAGGAACAGTTCCTTAGTTCCTATATTATTAATTTTTCAACAAAAAAGAAATCTTTTTCTACACTCTACACACAGAAATATTAAAAAAAACTTGATTCTCAAGATCGAAAAAAATATAATTTTCAAGCACCGGGGATTCGAGGGATCGATAAATAATCTGGATCTGCTACACTGCTACATTATGTACATGAGCTAAGCGGATAACGAGCACCCAGGGCATAGTAAGCACCTCTATTTTGTAAGGAAATTTGTATTGTCTCAAATAAATTTTCATGAAGAACAGTTTTGTAGTTCCTCTTGTATTAATTTTTCAACAAAAAAGAAATCAAAAAATACTCTTGCCTTATCATAGAATCCCTTTTTTTAATCTTTGCACACTTTTTTCAGTCATTTATTGATCTATCCTTTTTACCACAGAAGCAGAACCTTTTCAAAATCACACTTTACATAAATGCACAGGAAAAAAACAGTTGGAATATGGTTGGAACATTTTCATGAGTAGGAATCGTGAAGAATTTGAACTTTTAAGTTTGGGTTTAACATATTTTTTTTTGTCTATCAGAACACATTTGTCATATTGCGTAAAACCGGTTGCACAGATTACGATTCATGGAACTGCTCATTTTTAGTTATTTGCTGGGTGTCTACTTGTCAGCAACACTAATTGTATGCCAGAGACGTATTTACTGCATAGTTTAGGGGTCTGCATTCAGTTATTCGCAATAACCACAGTCTTTTTGCCAAAATGAAATCAACCCAAGCAACCAAAAGTTACATGCTTACTTGAATGGAGGCTTTGAAAGTTGCATATTGGCTGACAAAATGAATCAACTGCTCAATTCCCATGAGTGAACTTTATGTACTCATTAATGAACTTGTTAGTTGCAAAAGTGATTTATATGTACGTTGTATGTGATTTTTTTTTGCTCATTTCCCATGAGTGAACTATACGTGCCCATTAATGAACTTGAAAGTTGCAAAAGTGAATTATATATACGTTGTTAGGGACTCAAGTCTTATAAAGGGCACAAAAGTGCTCAAAACGGGATCTACTAAGTCACTAAAAGTACATTGAGGTGCTTTCTTCCTGGTGGTCTGATTGGGCGGGTGTGCCTGCAGGTATGCACATAATCATATAAGGTACCACTTCAAGTTTTAGTTTCAGTTAGAACAACATCTAGGCGTAGTCTTGTGGTAGCGTGTTCGATTCTCACCACGAAGGTCGGGGTTCGATCCCCAAGCCGGGCAAGTTTTTTTTCAACAAATACATGGTAAATAATCAAGAGAAGGTGATTTGAACTAATGCCAAGAGTGCAATTTAGACAGAGAGCGAATTTTTGCTCATTTTATGATTTTTTGGAAGCTGAATTATAAGGCCGCAGGAAACTTAATAGAAGGTCATTAAGATTTGTTTTGGAACTTGTACCCATCAAACATAAAATCGCAATAAAAATGAACTCAAGCTTTTGAAAACATTACTGCGAATCGTAATTCCATCTAACACAAGTAAAAGGTCGTAAAAATCGTTACTAGAGGTTGGATTAAATGGTTTAAATCAGATAAGATAAAAAGTCAGCCATGTTTGCAGATTTTGAAGACGATTTCGTTCCTTTCTTTCTCCCGCGTGGTTCAAGTGAGAGAACAGCTTTGATGTTTTCTCTGCGAACATCAGAGCAACATGATTGCTAAAAATCAGATGGTGTATTTACAAGAATTGCCCAATGACAGAGGCAGCGAATACTGCCGCTAGCAACTGTTCACAGGCGTTGAGAGAAACAACTTGTGCTCTCTTGCATTCTTTCAATATTTATGAATATGTTGTCGAATATCGTCCAAATCGTATTCTCTTATCGCGTTAGCCAGAAGTTGAAAATATGAAGGTTTATCGCCTCCACTTTGGTAGGTAAATGCTGTTTTTTCGAGTTTCATACAATCATTCTATAATGTATATGAAACGTATAGGGGAACAGTGTAGGCAAAACGCCCCACTGCGATATCTAGCTAGATATACACTTATTTTAAGAATTCTTTACGTTATTCCCTTCTTATCAACAGTAGAAAACTTTTGTACAAAAAATTATCATCAAAAATGCGACAAATCACTGAAAAAATCCAAAAATATTTTTCAAGCCATATTCTTTGCAATTTGTGCCTTGGTCTTCAAAATCATCAGAAAATGAAAAATTTCTTTATTAAATTATTTTTTCTGTTATTTTGAACGATTTTTAAAAAAACATGTCTAGGTAGGGCAAAACGCGCCATGTCCGTTTATCTTTAAGCATGTTTTCTGTTTGTTTAAATTTATATGCAGTTTCATCACAACAGTTTTGAAGATATTTATAAGTTGTATTGGAAAACATAACTTGAATATAAACAAATATATTTAAAATTCCTAAATTTAATATAGCTTGAATAAACTATTCACAAGAATTTCAGTATATCTGGCAGCACTGCGCGTAGCAATACATTTCTCCATCTGTGAAGTATAATAGAAGTCTAGCGTAACATTTCAAAAGGGCGAAACTGCCAAATGTAAACAAATCGAGTTAACGGTCATTCCGGATGCACGCGGTTGCACTTTACCTATCAAACGCGGTTTCATCTTATAATTACTTAAAACTTTCAAAAAATTGATAAAATTCAATTGGGCGAAACTTCCTGTTGATGCATTTTCGATGGAACGTGAAGTTACGCTTATTCAAAATGGAGTGAATTTTTCTATTCGTGTAGAGCCAAAAGGCGTAGCTGAGTTGACCGTGTGTGACAAAACGGCCTAATTAGTTTTTGCGTGTAGGATGAATGGGCGTAACTTCAAAACCAAAACAAAAACGGCCGATCAATTGGGCGAAACTTGCAGGCGTAACTGAAATCGAAAACAATAATAGGGCGAAACTCGAAAATCTCTGAAATTACGTGAAAAAAGTTAAAGTTCTTGATAACCATCGAACAATAAGTGAATATAATGCACATTTTTTGATTTTGTTGAACAAAAAGTGGTCGATTTCATAAATAGGATTTGAATAGGTGTTCCGAATTTTCAAACGCGTTTTTCTCGTTTCGAGCTAACTGCTAGTTTCGCCCTTTTTAAATGTTACGATAGAAGTGTTTTTACCTGTCAAACACTTTCGGAGGCACTAGAATCAAAAAACACTTATTAAACGATAAACGGCGCGATTGGGTACACACATATGCGCATTATGCCCCTACTGAATCTGAAATCCAATTTTTAACCTACTCTTCCAACTTTATTAAATTTGTGGCCTTTTTTGACCTTCCAGTTATTCTAACTATCAGATTTAGACAAAAAAATAAACCAAACTTTCAAACACAATCGAAAATTAAAGTTAATCTTTTCAAATGTACTCTTAAACAAGGCTTTCTTCTTAACTGGGCATTATACCCCCTCTTCCCCTAACAAAGTTGTTGAGAAATTTACCTACAAAAATGTTTGATGGGGAAGTTTCAATAAGAATTTAAATTTTGAACTGCATAGAACGTACTTCATATCAATGATGGGGCGGAGTAAGCATTTTTGTACCTGTTTATATGAGACTTTTGGTTGCTTGGTCCCACTCCGATGCTAGGTTACACTTTCTGAGCATTCTAGAGTGCCTCCTTTCCTTACACTTCTCAACCATTCGGGGAAAAAAAAATAACAAAAATCAACAGTTTTTGAGTTTTGAAATCGGCAATGAAGATTTTCCTAGATGATTGTGCAAAATTATTTTTACCAAGTTTTTTGCACCGTGAATATCTCAAACACACAAAAATTTAAGCATCTGAATAAAATAGGCAAGATAGTCCTTTTTATAACTAACACAACGCTGCCAAAACTTTGCATATCTGAACTTAAGGAATGTAACTACCACCGAATAGAAGTGCCCGGACTTTAAATGATCATAGCCTTAATATTATGATTTAGGTACATTCATTTTGATAAATTTTCATAAAAAAAATTAATAAAAAAGAGACAAAAAACTGTTCGATTTTGTCAACATTCGATTTTTGCAACACTCAATTTACGGGCGTGTTGCCTTAAACTGAAGTGGCCTATATTTGTTTTTAAATGTTTGAAGCTCTTATTATTCATTTGATTCAGCTTTTCTCATTTTCTACCGCTCAAATTTTATCAATTATTGTCATGATAAATAGTTTTTCGAGTCAAAACTTTGGACCAAAACAATTTTTTTTTCAAGACACCCTCGGTAATCGGATGTTTTCGGTAGTCGAACGCATCCTTCGGTCCCAACAGCGTCCAATTAACGAGCGAGTAGTGCAATGGAAACACTTCCCCCTACTGTATTACGAGAGAAAGCAATACTTTTCACCATTCAAAACGCCACCGTCGCCAACCGCTTCAGAGCAATTGACATAATACACGCGGGAGCCCCGGCTGCTTGTGCTGGCACGTGTGTAGGTAGGTCGACAGCTAGAATCCACCTAGCTAGCGCAGTATTTGATGACGACGACGACGACGACGACGAATGATTAACCGGTGAACCATAAATAAATCACCACCCTTTGATCGGTTTCGAGTAAACCTATGCCTAGAAATGCCATCAACATGTTGAGAAGGTTCTGAAGTAACCGAATACTTGACAGGGGCGTTCTCTCCCTTTACTTCTTTAGGTTGGAATCAGAACATTATGTACATTGATTGCAATCGTCACCATCACCATCATCAACAGTGGGGTTAGCGATGAGGATGGGTGGGTTGGCCTAGTCCCCGCAGTTAGACAGGCAAGCAGAGCGGTTAGCTTGTCCTAGGCTGATGGGTAGCGAGCGATAGAATTCTATAGAACCAACGAATTAGCGCAGGTGTTGACAGCACTCCGGGGAGTTACACCGCGCGGATTCGATTTCAAGTGGTGCTCCGGTCTGGTCGATCGGTTTGGGAAAAACTCGGTGGAGCTCTAAGGAGAGTGAGTTCCTTCTCACGGTTCAGAGAGATTGTGAAAGTGCGCCGACGCAATGGAAAGTGCATCCTGAGCACACCCGAAGACCCGAAAGCACGTTGCTTTCGGCGTGTTTTCACGCGCTCTCTATCAATTGTGAGCGAGTGAGGGTGTAGCGATTGGTGTGTCACTTGTCGACTAACGGAATTGAGGGAGCAAGATCCGGAAAATTTGCTTGGGATGGTGGCTACGACGACGGCGAGCATTCGGAGATGAAAATATGCGGATTGGGAAAAGTTTACCGGAGCCTATTCTTCGGACGGTCGGACGGCTAGTTGGATTTCGGCAACCGTCGCGACGCGTGTTCTTGCTCTTGCCAGCAGTAGAGCCACGCGCGCTCGTGGAAAATTTTTACTCCTGGTGAGCCTAGTGCTGTGAGTAAGGTCAGCGCGGTGTTGAGCGGTGATTTCTTGCTCTTGTTGTTGGTGGTTGGTATTGGGCTTTCTTTTTCTCTGTTTTTTTTCTTGCTCGTTGTACGGCCGATTCGGTGCCACACCGTGGGAGGTAAATGAAAAGTTTTGGTCCTGTGGATTTTTGGGTGGGGATGATAATGTGCGTGCTGAAAATTGATTAGTGGCGGTGATTTTGGTGTTAGTCCCGATGTAATTACGAGGGGTGGCGCCGCAACGAATGGATGCTGTGCCGAGGATTGCACTTTATGGGGGGTGCGCTTTTGGGGCGCTAGTGGATTGCAACAGCAGTGGAAAAGTTCAAACGTCAAACGTGCAGATGAGAGCAAAACAAATTGGGAACATGCGAATTGAAGGATTCCTGTGTTTTGTGATATGTAGATATGTGGTGAATACCTTCTCATTTGACGTACAACGAATTGGATCGCAAGTTAGTGATTCGGGAATGGGTTGTGGTTAGTGGCAGCAAGTGGTGCTCGAGTGGAAAATTTTGTTTGAGCAGCCCCGTCTTTTGGGTGCTGCTGGACACAGAACCGGAACACAAACATACTTCACCTGGGAAGACGACGACGACGGAGGACGTGAGCCTTTGACTTCACTTGCTAGGGCAACTCAGTGTTTTTTTTTTCTCTTGAATTTGTTGTAATCCCGGCAGCTTATCGCTACTAGCTTGCTGGCTGCTGATATTTTTTCCTCTCATGTGGTTATGCTACCTGTCGCAAAAACGTCACCGGAATCCTACCTGGCTGAAGTATATTTGTGGCGGACGTCGTGTTCGTTCTGTGTCGGAAAAATCGATGCTGGTGAATAATTAAGTACGTATACGCTCACTGTGGAGTGTTTTTCTCGTTTGTTGGTCGACCCACCTGTGTGCGAGCTCTCCGCATCTTATCAGCAACCCTGTGGCAAATTCGAGTGGGTTAACACGGAACGTTTGAAGGTCTACGGAAGGATGGAAACAGCTAGTGATTAGAGCCTTGCATCGGGTTAGTCATTCCACCTAAACGAGCGTGAACCCTAGTGATCACCTGGTGCAGCTTGATGTCTTTCGAGAGCCTTTGAGCCTTTGAGTTGACATGAGTGAGCATCTGCCGCCGCCTCGTTTGTTCGCGTGGGTGTTTATAACAAACATACTCCTGAAGGATGATGCACTTGAAGGCTGTCCCTCGAGGGAGTACAAGTCGCGGAACGAAAAATGTCTCGGGTGGTGAGAAACAGAGCAGAAGAGAGAGCGAAAAATAAAACAAATTCGTGATGTTATCTCGGGTATTCTCTGTAGCTTAGCCAAATCGGCTAGGGGCATGGGATGAATAATAATGGGACATGATACTCCGCACTGAATGTGTTGTGTCCAGCTGTAGCAAAAGTAGTCGATAGTTGGTTTTCCGCTGGAGGGATCCACTATTTACAAAGTGATTCAATTATGTTATAGTGATGCCTTTGAATAAATTACAATAAATTGCTAAATCCTAAGGGGGGCAACACAACATTTGCAACTATTTCACAACGCGTACCGAGAGGGAATCTTTCAATCTTTCTGAACCTAATCTGCCGTAGCAGTCTATAGTGGAGTCTATAGTTGGCGATTGGGCCCAAACAAATTCCACCCTTCAGACTGACTGACTGTTGTTGGTCGATAGTCGTCCATTTTTCGATTTACATATTTTCTTGCTAAGGCGGGGACGATTAGAAGGAAGGAAGAGGGGAGCAACGAAAAAAAAGGTGAACAACTCTTGAGTAAGCAATCATTGGTGAAGTGCGAAAACGGATAAATTCTTGCTGCTTTGGAATCTGGTGAAAACAGCTGCTCGAAGATGGGACCAACCCCAGAAAAAGTGGGTCGCTCCCAGGCGGAACAGGAAAGGGTCAATTTTATGCGAAATTGGAAAATCTATATGAGTTGATTTCGGATGTTTGGTGTTTTTTGAGGGGGGCCTAAGTCAACAGCAGCGCCGTCTTGGAGCTTTCCTGTTTCGCTCTGCGTCATTTTCGGGGGTTAAAATATACCAACCAAGCGAAATACGAAGGCTCCTCCGTGGGGCGGAAAACTTTGGGCAGCCCTGGGTTCTGAATCTTGTTGTAGTTTTCTATTCACAGTTGTTGGTGCAAAAGTGAGCGTCGATAGTCGACGAGTGTGTATGTGAGTGCGAGGGAGATTGGTAGCAAATATTTGCTGAAGAGTTTTCATTAATCCTATCAACGAACGTGTCTGTCAGTCTACTGGCTCGGATGATAAATGGTGCCAAGCTCAGATATGTTTGTACAGAAGTGTTTGCTAATAACCCAAGCATAGTTGTATTCAACAAATCCGCTTTGCTAGTGATGGTTCAACCGTTCAGTGTATAAGCTTCTATTAGATCTTGGGTATCAATTTCACAGATAGTGCACAATAGCAATAGCGAAAACACACCTTACGCCCCCTGCCCGTGAAAATTCCAATCTACAAAGTGAATCGGTGTAAATCTGTTTGAAAAGAAGAATCGTAGAAAGCACTTAATGCTTGAGTGAATCACTCCTTTGGCTGCTGTTGGATTCCTAGAGTGTAAAATACGACGAGCCAAAACAAGTTGAACCGAATCGTTCTTGCCTCCCATTTGCAGCGAGCAGCAAATCCGTCAACCCCCGCTATCTAGCCCTTGATTATGCTGCCAGCCGAAGGAAGCAGTAAAGTGCGCTCAGAATCCCGTTAATATATGAGCAAACGAACCAGGGCCAAAACCGGCAACAACCAGAACCAGAACCAGTAAGCAGGAGCAACTCCCGAAAGCATTCAACCATCAAAACGACCGACAAGAGTTGATCCTCCTGCTGCTGTGGAAGCGAAGAAGGTTTGTGTGAAATCCAAATGTTAAGTGGTGCACTGGAGCATTAGTGAACCGGAGCGTGAAGAACAGTGTGGTGCTTGCTGCTTCTAGTCAGTCCCTGTGAGCTCCACAAAAAGCGGACACCGGAGCCATCCTCCTCGGATTCATCTCCCTGACTAGCTCAAATCCTCAACTGTGGGGGTGACCGTACCGAAAAAATAATAATAACAGAAAAAATACAAAATTCCACTCCGTTTGGAGCCCAGTGAACAGTGAAAACGAAGGATACACTACCAGAGAAAGAGCGAAGAGAAGAAAAAAATTAATCTAAATAAAAATACGAAAAGTGCTACAACTAGCGAGCCGCCGGAGGATTAAACGCGGTATACTCTGGTGCTCTTTTGATCCTTAGGGCAGCAATCGTGTTGCTAGTCAGATTGCTCCCAGAACCTAGAACGGAACTTTCCGAGCTTGAACCAGATTATAATTACTTTGCTCCTCCTCGTCTCAGTCGGTGAGTCGGCAATGATCTTCTAGTGATCCGGGTAGGCAAGTTTATTTTTGTGTGCCATTCATTCAACATGTGTGCTGCGGATCAAGGTTTTAGCTATACCTACTAGAGTGAAGTGAATCTGAGTGATTTCCTCGGCTCCGAGGAAAAAGCCGTCGGGTGAAAACAACCTAGCCCTAGTTTGGTATTGTCAGTGCATAGTGGAGTTTCCTACATCCCCAATCAACAAACAGAACCACACACACAGCTTCGCTGTGTGCTGTGCACAAGCAACATCAAAGCAAGAGTTTCAAGAAGCAGAAGAGAAGAAAAAAACATCAACAATACACACCTTACCCCATTCTCCTCCGGCCTTTCAGTCTCCGAGTGGCAGCTGTCATTTCCGGTTAACACTGGGTCTCGGGAAACGAGAGAAAACGAGGAAAAACCGTTCCTACCGCCCATCAGTGTGCACACTTTTATTGGTCTCTACGAGCGCTAACAACCAAGCAAGTAGCTTCCAAGCAAAACGTGAATGCAAAAGGTTGACGACGTTACAATCCGGAAAACCGGAAGCGGACGCAGGCTCCAGCAAGTGAAGTAGTAGCTGTAGCAACAACAACAACAACCAACAGAGAAAAAAAGTAAGGATCGTTATTTTTTATTCAATCTTGCTTCCTTCTGACTGCAAACCAAACAAAATCCGAACCTGGGGTTGGCTATGAAGTAGCTATGAACTTGATTTTTGATTCCGACGAGCAAAAAACAGGAACCGTAGCATATTCGGCTAATCTTTTTATATTGAATTACGGTAACGGATGTAATTATTGTTAACAAACAATTTTGAAAGACAACTGGCTTGTTTGAAGGAAGATTCTTTTTTCAAGGGGAACAGATTGACTGCGGTCAATTGTGTCTTCAGGTGGTTCATTTCCTTCTGAGATTTTGGGTCGAGAAAGGAGCAAAAGTTTCTACAGGACATAAAAACTTCGGATAAATAATACTTATCACGCATTGAAGCCTGCATTTAGTTCGTAGAATATAATCATGCTAAACTTAATTAAGCTAAAACAAATGAACTTAAGTCACCTCGTTTCCTATCTTGTTATCAACAACTTGAAGCATTGAAATCCATAAAAGGTTCCAATCAGTACAATCGAATAAACTGATATTTTTTCATACAGATTTTTCTCTTTTAATATCGATTTGATCCCCTATTTTGAAATTTAGTTCACTTAGAAATGGGACGGTTACGAATGCGTGTATCTAAAAAACCAATCGTTTGATCTGAATACTTTCTATAATGGAAACACAGGTAGTCTTATAATAAAAATATCGTTTTTTGTAAGATATTTTTCTACTTTATTCTTGGTATCCCACAGAAGAAAAAAAAATCTAATGAGTACAAAATATTAAATTTCTCTATACAAACCCAAAAGTAAGATTTTTTTTATCTCTTTTTATATACGGATAGAACGTTTTAAGAAATGAAAGATGATTAAAATGAGCGGGTTGAATTTATTAAAATAATTCCCAAGAAACCAAAAGTCCCATAAAACGGGTACAAAAAAGCTTACTCAGCCCCATCATTGTTATGAAATTCGATCTATGCAACTCGAAATTTAAGTTTTTATTGATACTTTCAAATTACAAAACAAGTCTTAATAACCTTCTATTCAGCTTCCAGCGGCCCTTTGATTCAGCTTCCAAAAATCGTAAAATAAGCAAAATATTCTCTCTCTATCTCAGTTGCACCCTTTGCATCGGTTCGTATCACCTTTTCTTGATTATTTACTATGTTAAGTACATGGTACCGCCATGATGCCATGCGCCGGATTCCAAACTCGACAAAAAGCGGTTTTCCGAAATTTGTTCAATTTGCTGCTCAATTGCTTCTTTCCTAAATTTCCTACGTATGTCGCATCAGAATGGTCACTCAAGTATAGAATTACTCATTGAAAAAAAATTTTCCCGGCTTGGGGTTCGAACCCCAACCTTCGTGGTGAGAATCGAACACTAAAACTCGAAGTGGTGATATCATTTTGTAGCATACCTGCAGGTGCACCCGCCCAACCAGACAGCCGGTCAGCCAGTAAGAAAGCACCTCGATGCACTTTTTGTGACTAAGTAAATCCCGTTTAAAGTACTTTTGTGCCCTTTTTGTCACATACAACGTACATACAAAGCACTTTTGCAACTTTCAAGTTCAATAATGAGTATTCAAAGTTCACTCAAGGGAATTGGGCAGTTGATTCTCTTTGCCAGCTACTATGTAACATTCAAAGCCTCCATTCAAGTTAATATGTGACTTTAGGTGATGATATCACATACCAATTTTTTTGGCACGGGCCAACTACTATGAAGTGGTAAATACAGATAATATTAACAAACTTCGAACGCGTTTTTCTCGAAACAGTGACGTTGCCGCATTCGTTGAACTCTAAATTCGATACCGAATTATTTTTACTATGAATCAATCATATAAATATCGTAAGTGTCCACTCAACTTATGCTCTCTAGAACAAATGACTGTTTATTTGTCAACTGAAGTGTATCGATTTCACAAGCAAAGAAGTTAAAGATTGAGAGTTTGCATTTCAAATGAAGTTCAAAACAGAACTTGCAATTGAAATTTCTCATGTGAATCCATGGGAATCCACTGCTAAAGCTTCGTGCGGTGTTAATATCGCTTTTTTGAATTTGACGTCACAGAAACTCATTGTAGTTGTCTAACCAGAGTTCTAACTGGTCAGTTAAATAAAAATATATAAAAAAAAAGACTTTGAGTTCTGAATCTCCTGTATGGTTAAGCTATGATTCAGAGGTACTATTGTATCTACATTAACCTTTCAATTAGTATGAATGTCCCTCTTTTGCCCCCTCTTTCTTCAATGTTTGTCAGAATTTAACTAAGTAAGTTAAAAAAAAGTCCTTATTTCAAATATTATGAGAAAAAAAGCTTTATTGCTTAAAAATCCGTATGTAGATAGGCCAAATGCCAACTTTGCCATTATAAAATCGTTTATTTGCCCTCATTGTAGCAACCTGGTTAGAACATTTTCTGATCATTATAAACACAAATCTCCTGAATTTTGTCGTTGTGTATCATTTCATGATTATGATCAACTACGATTCATTTCAACTCATATATACCTGCTTTCCGTTTGCTAGAAAACTTTTATATACTCTCGCCTATCCTGTAAAAAGTATATCTAATTCTAAGAATTTAAACTAAAATAACGTTCTGTCATTTTTCACTCAATTTGGTTGTAAGCTACAATGCTTCAAAATCCCTACGAGGATCGGCTTAATGCCCTTTATATTAAATTTATTTTTTATTCCTTTTTATGGTTTTCAGGTTTCTCAGGCATATGATGAAATTTGTGAAAAAAAGGCAAGGCACAATTTTCTTGTTTGTTTGGATAACGCGCCGCTATTGAGCCTACCTCTTTTCTGATACTGATACCTGAAAAGATTAAGAGTTGCATTTCAAATGAAGTTCAAAACAGAACTTGCAATTCGAATTTTTCATGTGAATATTATTTGAACTCTTTGAATACAAATCTTTTGATAATGTACATCTATGATGATTTGGTTGATTGTCTGAGATGATGAGCATTTTTTTTATTTTAATGTATGCTAAGAATTTTACATCCGCTCAAGAAAAACTTTACATACGATTTTGGCATTCTGTGCAAATGAGTTGAGTTCTAAATTTGTGATATCCATATCGAATATATATCAAAATTTCAATTCGATCGAAAACTTAGAATTTAAAGTTTTCAATCAGAAGCTTTATATATAAGGCCCTTGAAGCCAAAGGGGTTACGGTGTGTGTCGTGACTGATCAGACCTTTTTTTCAGCATGCTAAAACCAACGCGTCCAGAAGCCATTTTTTTCTTTTCAAATTTTTACTTTCCGCTCTGACGATCTGCGTACATCCGTACTTCATTACATCTTTCTACTAACTGAAGACGTGAAGAAACACGCGCCACGCGGCCACGCACGACTTTGCTTCTCCCACTCTCTCGTCTCATGAACATTCTTTGAGTTCTCAAAGAGCACTTGCTCTCTTTCTTTAGTGAGTGTCTAAATCGTTCACACTGTAA
The DNA here is from genome assembly GCF_029784155.1 of Uranotaenia lowii. Taxonomy (NCBI): domain Eukaryota; kingdom Metazoa; phylum Arthropoda; class Insecta; order Diptera; family Culicidae; genus Uranotaenia; species Uranotaenia lowii. The sequence continues at coordinate 210,385,079 of NC_073693.1, read as the reverse complement.
AATAACATACCCCATTTTGTTTTAATATTAATAATCGTTTATGCTCATACAGTGACATTAACTAATTATATCATCATCAATATTATTAACTATCAATATTTCCTACAGTGTGTTTCGTAGAAAGACTTAAAGAAGAAAAAAACACAGTTCGGACGCATTTTTGCATGCGCAGAAAGTAGAGCTGAATCAGCGTGGTGTATCCAAGAAGTGTTTTCTGGCAGATGAAGCTCTAATTACCATGGGGTATCATTAAGCAGTGACCTTCAGTGAGACCTTCAGCCCCTGGTGGGCCAAACATATATACATACATACATACATACATACATACGTACATACATACATACATATCTAATCTAATCTCTGATAAATTGGAAATTTTCCTAAAAAAATGCATGTCATGCCTTTATGTCAATCTTAAATTTACGAAAATTAACAGTATTACTGGCAAAAACGAATTGCAAATTATATTATATAGCAAGCTAGCCTGCAGCGCGTAAAATTAATCATATTTTGTTCATCTGTTCCTTATTTTAGTTATTCTACTGTACACTGAAGTTCTTCTTCATTATTAAATAGAACTTTTATGAAGCATTAATGTTACAGTAAAACAATCATAACTTATACAATTTTTTACCAACAGTCAAGTAAATAGCAATTCTTAAGCAAAAATGAAGAACAAATGATTGATAAAAAATTTATTTACCTTCAAAATAAAAAAATATATATATATATGTTATGTAGCGGAAGATACACGGATTTCTGTGCAAGTACTTTAACTTTTAACTAAATTATATATTTTATGAGGTAAACAAAACTCAAAAAGGCCATAAACGAGTGGTCATCAAAAATTTTATTTTTGTTTTCTAAAGTGCGTATCCATATACATCGGAGCCTGCAAATATTGTGGAAATATTTCAAAGAACAATTTTGAAAAAAAAGAAAAGATTTTTAATATTTCGTTGAAACCAATCAAATCGCGTTGGACTGTTTCTATTCATGTATCATATTTTTATACCAGAATTTTACCATGAATATACATTCATGTTTCATTGATAACACCAATTATAACAAGGATATTCCAAATAATAAAATTTTAAATATAATGTTTATGTAAAAATAAGTTTTTAAGGAAATACAATTCACTTATTTTTTCAAGCTTTGACATTTTTCATTGTTTAAGAACAATTCTTCAAAAAAAAAACAAAACGTATGGGGACTCACCGACCGAAAATTTTAATTTAGCCTGAAAATGATCCAGAAAAGGCTTAATTTTTCCACTCTTGAAAAAATTAGAATTACTATATTTTTTTATTTAAACATCTTCTATAAATACACTGTGGGGTATAAGTGTATAAAAGCTGATTTCAAGGAGTAAGCCCTTGAACTTCGTTGTGTTCCAGTAAATTCCATGGAAATTGTTTATAATTTTTTTTTACATGAGAATTATCTTCTGAAGCTAAAACAAAGCATCATAAAAAAAAATTTAAACTTCTCTACAAGCCAGGGTTGGGTTTTAAATAGTTGGTAAATACGATTTATGAATTTGAATTATCAATATTTTTCGATTTTGAAATAAAATAAGTTTTTAAATCATCTGTGTAGTCTTAATGTTCAACTCTATTAATCAATTGGTTTTTAGATTCTTACCCTCACTCAACCTCGTGTCTCCTCTTTTTGCCAAAATGAAAGTTTAACATTCTAAACAAGATGATGAAATCAAAACAATGAATTTTGGTTAAGCGATAAAATTGGAGAGCAGATAATTTCACTGGAAAAGCTATAATCGGAATTAAATCCAATAACTGGATCTGATACTTAACCCTTTTTACAGGTGGTTTTTGAATACCGTCAAAAGGCGCATCATACAACGGCGGGGTTAGATGCAACATTTATATAACACCACACTGAATCAATTTTTAATTTGATGTATTGTAATAAAGTTATCTTTTAATGATTACAAAATAATGATGGCATAATTTCTCGCATCTTAAGCTAGTTTTTTATGTTTTTTTTTATTTTTATATAAAATTTGAAAAATCGAGCAATAAAGGTACACATTTAAACATGCCGTACAAAACTTTACCCAGTATGACGGATTGGCTTGATAATATTACCTAAAAAGTTTTTACTGGTTTCCTCATGCTATAACAATACTGTTGGTGTAGACATATTTTTCTAACAATACCCAATTTTTTTGAATAAATATTTTTATAATTCAGTTAGGTGTCTGGGGTAAAAAGCAACAAAATGCAAATCAAAGAAACTCCTTGTAAATCTCGTTTCCATATGCCGGAATATGAATGATTTGCGTGATGCCTTTGTAAACATTGAAATTTTACTCATCCAAACATTTTTATTAATGATTTCAGGTTCTAGAATTTTTTGTAGTATTATTTAATCCCTAAATGTTTGAATCATCCTTATTTTCAGAAAAAAAATATGAAAATTAGTTTTTACAGATAAAAAAATTACTGCAATTGGTGTTTTCATCGTTATGGTGTTTAAGGCATCGCAAATATATTAAGAAAATTTCATACGTGTTCATAATACAAAGTTTTTTGTAAGTTACCCCGTTTTCTAAGGAGGAAAACCGCACGTTTTTATTAAATTAAAAATAACTAAAGAAACCCCAAATTTTTCTAACTACGTCAGTTTGATGTCCCATTATCCTTAAAACTTTTGATGCATAAGTGGTAGGATTAACAGTGAACATAAGTTTATTAAAAGCCATTGAAATTGAAAATTGTTGCATGTTGCCCCAGTTGACGGTAATCATGTTTCTTCATAAATTGACGGGAGATTTACATCTTTCAGGAAATTTATTTATAGTTTATGATCTTATCCATAAATTTCAATGAGAATTTTCAACATTGATTCCGCAGTTACTGAAAGATTTGCAAAGATATGGATGATCGAAATTTCCAACATTGAACGCACTGTTCCTATTTTGGTACTAAACTGGTACCTTTCTTTGGACCTAGAACTAAAATTCATATAGAAAGCTTGATTTTTCGAAAAGAAATAAAAAATTTTATTAAAAATTCTATCTGCAATTAAATATTATCATGAAAAAGTTTTACAGCTTTTTAACGATTAAAAACACTTAAATTTCTGTTATGAATATTTAAAACACTTTCACTCCCCATCAAGATCAGCAGAACAAGAGCTAAATCTTTTTTGTTGTTGTGTTTACTTAGTTGTAGTTTATTTGCGTAAAGCTGGCAAAAAATATTAGAATTTTTCAATATTGGTTCTAAACTATGCCCCAAATGAAAATTCGCGCCGCGTTGGTTTGTTGGTATTGAAACAAAGTATTGGTGATGTCGGGAACATCAAAGTTGAAAGTATTCTATTTTTGGCTCCTCTCAAATTTTCCGAGATTTTCATTGATTTTCATTTATTTTAGGAAAAAAGGTGGTATGGTTCATATTCTTCACAGTGAAAGGAATTTCACTTTGAACTTAGTAATAAAAACGAGATTTTTCCTTTTCGTTCTTATTTATCTAAATACGACCCACTAAATGAACTGATTGATTTACCACTGATGAGGAGATGTAAGTTTAAATTCGTTGAAAATTTCGTCAGAGTGAATTTTGGACAGGAAGAAAGGGATGAATCATCCTAAAGGATGAAAATCCCGGAAAAAAAATTGGACAGGAATTATCGTTTATTTTTGTTTTTCTATGCCCTATCGAAATAGAATTTCAAAATCTAAATAAAAACATGAGAACGGAATTTTGACTTCAAATTTTGAAGGTAAAACTAGAGTGGAAATTGAGAATAAAGTTTGATTAAGAGTTCTTTACATCGATAAAATGTTTATATTTAAATAAGAGCATTTGTTTTACTACTTGAATAAAAAAACAGGAACTATCGATTTGGAAATGATAATCGAAAACAAATTAGGCGTTTGGATTCAAAGGTGGCAAAGTGCAACAAATATCAATTTCGAATTAGTAAAGGCAAACCGGATCGTAATATCGTTTTTAGGCTTTCAAAAACCTTTAATGAAAATGAAAAAAAAAATGGAAAAAATCGTTATGGATACATAAATGAAAACTGTTTATATGTGTTCTTATTAGTTTGATTTGAGAATGGGAATAAACCCGGGCAAAATCCGGGATTTTGCAATGAAATCCTGGCAACCGGAAAGGACCAAGCTTTCCTTACTTTAGTTTTAAATATCCGGGCAAACTCGGGATAGTGGAAAATATTTTTATAAGTGACTGACGGAAGTTGCCGAAGTGGTTTATGGTGTACTTCAGAATGCTATTGCCTGGTTGGGGGAAGTGATGGGCGATCAAACATTCTGAAAATATTGTTGATGGTTTCTGAAGGGAATTTGTTTTCTCTCTTAGCTGGTTTAATATACGGATAATTAGGTGGAAGATATATCGCATTCTATCAAGCATATTAGTGGAACATAGTTTGCAGTACATTCGGGATCTTCAAAAATAAGACAATTTTAATTGTGCGCAACGTGTAATAAAAACAGTGAATATATTGGGAATAAATTATTGAATGGATGGAATTTCCAGAATTTTTTTCAGTTTTGGTTCAGTCAGTGGTTTTTAATGGGAGAAAATGTGCACACATGCTTTGAAACAAGTGATGTTCTGGCAGATTATTGGGCTGTTAAAAAGTGTTTAGTATTGAAATGATAACTGAGTAGTTATTTAAAGGACATCTCATGGATTTGTTTGCATCTTGATTGCGTAAAAATATCAAAAAAATGTGAACATGGTTTCCTGCATAGTTCCTTTTTGTACTGGGTTTTTTCCGGCTGATTTAGCCTGGATTTTGGGTGTAAAAACTGATAACATTTCTAAGTGCACGAGGTATAGAATGAACTGGTAAAGGTTCCTAAAATCAGTGACAGAAAAATTTATTGCAGAGTGCGTAACCCACGTTCCTAAATTTTCACACCTGATGTGATTCCTGTCCCTGTCGACATAATTGGTGAGCCCGTTCTATTTATACCTACTTTATGTATAAGACGATTGCATTAAAATGTTTATATTTCCGATATTTATAAGGCTTGGTGAGTACATTTCCAGGATTTTTTCTATTTTTTTGTGCATTTTTCTTGTCGAATGAATGGAGGGGGTGTAATTTTTATGAAAAAATCTTTCGAGTTCTGAACAGACTTAGAAAGGTTTCATGGTCTACTGATATTTTCCGTTTCTCTTTTTTATTTTCAAGAGCGAGTAAAGGCGCTTTATCCTTGGTCGATGACCAGAAATGATTGAACACTGAAATCCTCAACAGTTTAACGATGCAAATAAAATTTTATACTTAGTAATCCTTTCATTAAAACATCAAATTCTTAAAAATTCTTTTATTCTGAGGTTTAGGATTTCTGTGTTCAAAATAAATCATTTCCGGCCCTTCTAGAATGGTCCTAGTGATTGGCAGAATTTCTTTACCTCGAGCATGGTTACTTCATCAAGGAGCATTTTTCTTAGCATGCTTCCAACGATAACCCCCATTTGAAACGTATGGTACTGGTGGTCCACGTTTCTTCCAGTTCCTGTGTTCCAGATGTCTCTGCGTTCTCTGCTCCATGGTAGGCCCAACCACTTTGTGTTTTTGATCATTTTAATGTTTTTATGTTAAAATAATTAAAGACATAAACAAAGACAAGAAGAATAATTAAACACTTTTATTATTCTTTGGGACTCAGACATAAGTTCTGGCTATGGAAGTACGATAAGTGATTAATGATTAGTGAAATATCCGGGCAAACTCGGATAAAACCGGGTAATCTGGCAACCTTGCAATAGAATGATGACAGTTCAGAAAAGTCCATAAATATGAATTCACATCACGGTTAAAGGATTAATTATCTTTTCAAGAAATTTGATTAGGAATTTGAAATGTAAGAAAAGTAATACTGCAGTGCGTGGCGTAGAGGATTTCTTTTAAGTCTTCTAAGTCCACGGTCATGAGATCGAATCCTGGTCACGGCTATAAGCCGATACTTTTCTGTGGGTTGTTGGTTTTAGCATTTGTAAGTTTCATTGAGATGCTGTATTTGTTTGTATTCATTTAAAAATATAAAAATATAGAAATGAAAAACCTCGAGAGGTTTTCAAAAAACTTTGAATTGGAGGTTGGCGTAAAGGGTCTGATTTTTCAAAGTAACATTATGGGAAAATCTAAAATTGCCGGCAGAAAATCTTCAAGTCGAAAAATTATGTTATTACTTTTTGTTTCAATGAATTCTATATTATATCTTAGATTATTCAAAACGCAGTTTATCTTCTCTGGATCATTGTCCCTGGATCTAAATGTGCTTCGAAATTTTCTCTATCAATATTCAAAGAATACTGAACTCAACACAAAGTCTTCGGTTCTAAAATCGACCCACTGTTGGCACACTTATTAGAAATTTGAGAACTTGACAAAGATAAGACTATCGAATGTATGGAAATCGTTATGATTTATCTCCTTGCTTAGCGCTTTCCCGAATCGAACATCAAAGACAACAAATCATGTCAGAGAGGTCGTCGTAAGAAAAAACGCCAAACTTTCCACCAATTGCTCAAACCATCCGCCGTGAAATTGAGCAAAAATTTGTCCCACAGCCTTTTAATTCGAAATTGTCGAAAACTCCTAGCTAGGCAGTAAGAACAAAAGTCGATAAAACTTTTCGCCCGGAAGCCCGCTGCCATTGTCATATGACACAATCTTTTCCGGCTGCTTTTGAAGCTTCGCGCCTGGGAAGTCTCCTCTTTGCTGTTTCCTGCTGACGATACCTTCCATGCTACCTAGCTACCTATATCCGGAACGCCCTGAAGCTGCTTCCTGCACAGGTTTAACAGCTCCTCGCACACACTTTAATTTCTGTCGTTCCAGAATCTGCGTAACCGCGAAAATGACTGCTGGCATTGTGTTTGTGTGGGGGTGGACGATGCGTATGTATGTGTGCCTTCATAGTTGTCAAACGACGATGGGTGACGGAAACGCGGATTCGTTGATAAGCTTTTATTGTAAGGCCGGTTGAAAAAGTGGGTCCCCTTGCTGCTTGATGCTTTGTTCCTCGAAAACAAGCGACTTGTATTTTTTTTTCTGACGTTTTCAAATTTTCGGATTTGGTTGGTAGGTACCTGCCTAGAATCGAGCTTTGGCGATACAATAAAATGGCATCTACTACACTTCTTGCGGAAGTTTGCCGCCCGCAGGCATTCGAACGTTAGCGAGAGGAAGCAATCCTGCGGGATAGTGGTCTAGAATAGATGTGGAACTGAGAGTTCAGTTATTTGCTACCAAATAGCATGACAAGAAGTAAAAAGTAGATTTATAAAATGAATAACGCTCAATAATAAAAGTGACAAAGATCCTTGGTAACACGCCAATAAGCATTATAAGGTTTTAATGTAGTTTTATTATGGCATTTAATAAGCAGCTTTTTTATAACTTTTTCTGATGCTAGTTTTATAACTTTTTGTCAAAGTCATGAAAATTTCTCAATTTTTTTATTGAACCATTCGTTTTCTGGTAGTTCTGAAAACGCTAATAAATCTTTTATTCAATAAACTTTACTTTTTCTAATTGCGATCAAACATTATGATTCATAAAACGTTTTTTAAATGCTCAGACTGTTTATCTGTATCAAAAATTACAACCTTTTAGAAGTAATTGCGTTTGCAAATTAGTAATACCTCGACTTAATACTTCTCATTAGAATTCTTCGTTGTTCGTACGTGACATTGTTTTTTTTTTGAATCAGTTACCGGATGAAATCAAATTTAATTGACCCTTGATACACATTCGAAGAGATTGTATTGCTTGTTCAGGTTTATTAAATTAGATTTAGTTTTTCTCATAATTATGTATTATATAAGAATTTTCAAATTCTAATCTGCCATGAAAAAATCAAATCAAACTGTTTAAGTTGTTCAGAATGAGTTCTGGAGTATCAAAACTTCAGTAAAACGTAAACTAAGAAGTTTGCACCAATCTATTTTTTCATGTTTTATAAAGGCACGCAATGCTTGATTTTAAAAAAGTAAAAAAAAATTAAGTAAAAGTTACCGATCAAGATGTCAAAACAAGACATTATCAGGCTAAATTACACATACAGACCTCGTTCGTTCTTGGCAACATTCGATTTTGGCAACGGTTTTTGGAACGACACTACCGTAAGTTTTTGCTATAACAGGACCAAAATAATTTAGACAAACACTATAAAAATGTTTTAACGTGTGTAGTGTTGATTAAATATTACAACAATAACAAACAAAATAAACAAAATTATAAAGCACTCAAAAATGACAAAAAACATAAATATTTAAAAAATAAACTCAAAAACAAGTACAAACAAAACAACAGAAATGACAATAAATATCTAAAAGAAATGAATAAAAATGATCAAAAAATGATGAATAATTGAGTTAATAATATTAACAATGGTTTATTTTTATGAAGTTGAAGAGAAGTAAGAAAAGTGAGAGAAAGTAAGAAAAAAGTTGATGAAAAAACCGTTCGATTTAACACGGTTCGATTTTGTCAACACAAAATTCTCAAGCGTAATGCGAATCAGTTTTAGTGGTAAAAATTGTCGATATTTTTCACAAAAAGCTGTTACCGGATTGTATAAGAATAATTGAACTGGTTGGGGAACAAAAAGTTACGCCGGGTAATTTCAATCTGTTTTTTTGCCGGATCCATCTGTGAAAGCTTGAGTGGTTGTTTGTCCGGTTGTGGAGCAGATTTTTTGCTCCTGCAAAATTTGATACCGAAAAAGTGTACATATACATATAAAATTCTCAAGCGTAATGCCAAAAACGAAAGGGGCCTGTATTAGAATTGGAGTTCCGATTTTTACACATTTTTGATAAGTTATGTGTGTTGTTTTTGAGTTAAATATAAAAATATAAAGAAATCTTTGAAATACTTCAAATTACTGGAAGTGGTGTGAATATCTCTACAATATGAGCATTTGAATAAGGGCAAAACTAGTAGGGGAAGAGGGGGCATAATGCCCACGTTAAGAAGAAACCCTTCACAGCAAAAAAAGTGTTGCTATATTACATAAAAAACGTGCACATAACTTGAGTCGCAAAACATCTCTAACATTACATCATTTTCACGTTTATTCGATCACTTGTAAAAGATGTAAAAAATTACACCAAATGTATTTAATGTATCAAAGAAAACAAACGAGAGCATAGCAACGATGGAAGTGTTCTGTTGATGTTTAGAGGATATTGTTATTAAAATGTTGAGTTTTCTGAAGAATTGTGGTTCTTTCTTCAAATGCCGTATTAACAAGAAAATAAAATAAAAAACGGAAAAACGAAATCATTATCAGTGCAAAATGTTTGCTCTATTTTTATTAGCTAATGCAGAGATTTTTTAACGCAGGGATTAGCAAGTTATTGAAACTTATTCTGCGGGTGCGAAGTCAATTTCTTTGTTCCGACTCTGGAAAATGCTTCGGGAAGAAAAGTATGTTCGATTTTGCTTTGAAAGCCGATCGCATCTTTTCAGAAATAAAATGCTTGCTTCACAAAAATTATATACTCTAACCACACAAAATAAGAAAGAAGTTTGATTTGGGAATAAAATCATAGAAGATTGAGTCTCGAAGACTCTTCGTATTAGTCAGCTTTCTATAAAATTAAAAAATGAGAATACCGGTTTTTTATTGTTATCATACACATATTCTACATCGATATGAGAAATTGATTACATTAGCGAACCATCAAAATTATCGGCCACACATTACTAGTAACTTCCTTTTTGGTCATTAAGCTTTTTAGTTAGGATCTGGAAGGCGATGTGATCCACATCCGATTAGCACTAGATGAATAATTTGCGATTCCCCATAGTTTTTTTCAGCTGCTTTAGTCCATTTCTTAACCATTTTTAGCTTTCCGGTTCTAATACATCCAATATTATTGAAAAAGACTTTCAGGTTGCCCAATACATTGAGATAAAGGTCAAAATTGTCCTGATCATCGTAATCAATCTGAGCGTAACTGGAAAATGGGGTGAAAAACATATTTTCTTCAGCCACATTTTGAGATCCGGATGATGGAATTCCTACAAATAAAAACAAAACTAAATAAGTAACATATCGATTGATTTGCTAACTTTTTTGCTGAATATTGATAGTACTTACAAATTTTAAAAAAATCTCTGAGCTTTGAAAACTTTCCATAATATTTCGAGTCGTGAAAAATAATAAATGACAGCAGAAACAACCGTGGCTACTTTGGTGTAATAATGCATAGCAGGTTGTGATATTACATTACCAGACATGCTCAAAATAAGTACATTATTAAGATGTAATATAAGCATCAAAATATGTTATATTTTTGGAATACGAGAATTACATCGTTTATCACTAATAATACGTTGAGTGGCTTACATTTTTTTTTTTTGCTGTGTTGTTTTAGAGTACATTCGAAAAGATTAACTTTAATTTTCGATTGTGTTTGAAAGTTTGGTTTATTTTTTGTCTAAATCTGATAGTTAAAATAACTGGAAGGTCAGAAAAGGCCACAGATTTATTAAAGTTTGAAAAGTAGGTTGAAAATTGGATTTCAGATTCAGTAGGAGCGTAATGCGCATATGCGTGTACCCAATCGCGCCGTTCATCGTTTAATAAGTGTTTATTGATTCATGTGCCACCGAAAGTGTTTGCCAGGTAAAAAAACTTCTGTTCTTCTTCACAGATGGAAAAATGTATTTCTACGCGCAGTGCTGCCAGATATACTGAAATTCTTGTGAATAGTTAATTAAATCTATATTAAATTTAGAAATTTTAAATATATTCGATTATATTCAAGTTATGTTTTCCAATATAATATATAAATAACTTTAAAATTAATGTTATGAAACTGCATATAAATTTAAACAAATATGAAACCTGCTTAAAGATAAACGGACATGGCGCGTTTTGCCCTACGTAGACATGTTTATTAAAAATCGTTCAAAATAACAGGAAAAATAATTTGATAAAAAAAATCGTTTTGTGATGATTTTTAAGAACAATGTTCATCATTGTAACAGATGTCAGGTAATTTGTTTTGCTGATAGATGCCGTAATTCCTTACGAAAGTCAAGGCACAAATTGCAAGGAATATGGCTTGAAAAATATTTTTGGATTTTTTGCAGGGAATTCTCGCATATTTGATGCAATTTTTTGTACAAAAGGTTTCTGCTATTAATTAGAAGGGAATAACGTACAGAATTCTTAAAATAAGTGTTTATCTAGCTAGATATCGCAGTGGGGCATTTTGCCCACACTGGGCATTATACCCCCAGTTCCCCTACGAGAAAAAAATTATTGCTTGCCACCATCATTAATCCAAGATGACGGTTTCCGCTTTCTTTTCGAAGCTGGAAATTGCTGAAAATATCATGAAACCCCCACATTATGGGAATTGGGTGAAAGGGCTGAACGAGTAGAAGTTGAATTTTGCTGTCCGACGCCATCTTGAAATTCAAGATGGTGGCATTTGCTAAACTTCAAAATGCTGTGAATGACTAAAAATCGCATGAAATCCCCGGAATATTATTAGTTTAAAGTAGAAGTCGAATTTTGCAAATTGACGTCATCTTGAAATTCAAGATAACGGCTAGCGATTACCTTTAAAAATGATGGGAATCGCTAAAAATCGCTGAAAATCACTAAAAATCATATTGAGTTTGCCATAAGATTCTCTTATGAAGTGGCACCATGAGAAAAAGTAGTGAAAATCATAAGATTGCCTTATGATGGAAATGAACTCAGGAGATGAACAACGGTTTCAATGAGGGATTGTTGTTTTTCATAAGAAATTCTTTTGAGAAAAGAAAATTTAGCATGCAATAAAAATAATTCAAGATTTTTTTCAAATCATTTTATTTTTGATTTATTTGTTTGAAATAACATCATGGCGACAATCAGCAGACCTACCTTCAACACCTAGTTTTATTTGCAGCCTAGGCCCTTTGACTTCGCGCTTCTTGCCGGCAGCTAATCTCTTAAATGTAAATAAAAAATAAAATCTATTGAGTTTACAAGTCGGGCTTGTGATATAGCTCAGTTGGCAAGTCTGTTGTCTCCTGAGCCGATGTCCGCGAGTTCGAGCCCAAGAGTAAACATCGAACACAGTTGTACCGGATAAGTTTTTCAATAACGATCCGCCAACTGTAACGTTGATAAAGTCGCGAATGCCATAATGATGGTAAAACGGCTATAATTGAAACAAAAAAAAACATTGAGTTTACAAGTATTCTCAGCCTTCATTAAAATTAAAATTAAAAGAAAACTTATCATTTCGAACGTCACAATCACATTGACATTGAAGTAACTTTACAATTGGGTTGTGCTTCTGACGACGATGAAATGGATGACTGACTGAATGTGTTCATTATTTTTTCACAATGCCGTTTCTTCTATTTTTCATAAGAACATCGTATGAAAATTGAAAGAATTTCATATGACTCTAATGAAAAACTATTTTACACTCTAAATAGCTGTTCATAAGATGCATCTTATGAAAATTATATTTTTTTTTGGTTTGTTTATGACACTTTACCACCTTGTGGAATTCGTTTCTAGAAAATGATAATGACAATTTGCCTGAGTGATGGCGGCTCCAAGATGGCGGCTTCAGCTATTCTATTCATTATATTGATATTGCTAAACTAGAAGAAGTCGAATTTCGCTATCTGATGCCATATTGAAATCCATGATGGCGGCTTCCACTGGCATCATCCGCTTTCATGTGATTTTTAGTCGTTTAAGGCATTTTAAAGTTAATCTAAAGCCGCCATCTCGGATTTCACGATGGCGTCAGAAAGTGAGATTTAACTTCTTCTAGCTTAGCCCTTTTACCCAATACCAATATTGTGCAGCTTTCATTCTATTTTCAACAGCTATATTTTTCGCGATATATTTTCAAAACTGTTTATTTCCCGTAAAAAAAACCAATTAAATTTCCTTATTCTAAAGCATTTACGAAGCACATTCATTTTAAGATACTATATTTCATTCCATTTTATCGAAAATCTTGACTGTCATCATGGTTTTGGAAAATAAAAAACTCGAAGAACTCACAGAATTGAAAAAAAAAAACAAAAAATTGCTAACATATTCTTATATAAAAAAATGAAGGCGAAAACATATGTATACGTACACGAACTACACATGCAGGGTTCATTCGATTTGCATTCAATTTTTTGTGGTGCTGGTTTTCGCGCTGAGCAGACGGAGAGATAATTTAGATTTTTTTTTGTGGAATTAGATGATTGAATTTTAGTTTTTAATCTAATCAAATAAATATCATGGCACCCAATTTTCCAATTTTTGTTTTCATTCAAACCACCCAGAGTAAGAAGGCGCTTAAAACAACCAAGGCTTGCTGATCTCATCAATCTTTATGTTGGAAGTTTTGGCACCCATTTTAATAGCCAACATATGTGGTACCCTTCACGTGGCTCCAGAGAAATGAATACTTAGATGTGATTGTTCAGCTTACGTATGGGGTGAAAAAATAATCGTTTTAAGCCAGTAAGAGCAAGTTCACTGGTGTTGGGAAAAAGTGGTAGAAATTTTGACACTTACGGCACATTTTGAAAATTTTGCCATGAAAAAACATTTTCAAGATCTGTGGCCTTCTAGTTTCTTTACAACACGTGTTGTATTTTCGCATACTGTGATGCAAAAATAGCAATATTTCTATCACATACAGCTGAAATAGAAACAGTGTTGTAAAAAAATACTACTCCCCACGATCTTGAAAACATTTTTGCAGTGTAAAATTTTCAAAATGTCAAAAATTCTACCACTTTTTCCTAACACCAGTGAACTTGCTATGAAAAAGAAACAGTGTTGTAATGAAATTTGACGGCAGCAGATCTTGAAAAATGTTTTGCATTGAAAAATTTCAAAATGTGCTACAAGTGTCAAAATTTTTACTACTTTCTTCAAACACGAGTGAAGCATATTTCCAAATATAGTCAGTTTTGCTTCAGAATTAAGGCAAATTTAACAATCTTTAATGAAGTTAATATATTTTTTGATTTTTGCTTTTTAAAACGAAATGTTTTGAACAAGTTTTAACACAATAATTACAAACGGTTTATAGCTTCTTAAAATACCGTCAAACGGGGCAACATGCAAAAGCAGGGTTAGATGCAACATTTGTATACCACAACACTCATTCAATTTTTATTTCAATATACTGTAATAAAGTTATCATTCAATGATAACAAATTGATGATGACATAGTTTTTAACATCGTGAAGGAGTTGTTTTTCAGGTTTTGATTGTCATAAAAAATTTAAAAAAATCGAGCAATAAATGTACAAATTTTTACATTTTTCGGTGTCGTAAAAAACTTTGCCTAGTATGACGGATTGGCTTAATGATATCACCTACAAACTTTATATTGCTTTCATTATATAACACCAATACTGTTGGTGTATAAATATTTTTCGAATAATCACTAAATTTTTTTAAACAAATATTATTTAACAAATATTTTTTTTTTTTTTTTTTTGTGATGGTCCCACAGGCCCAATTGGGTCCTTCCTCCACCCCATACGCTTCTTTAGAAGTGGGAGGGACAGTTTATCCTATGGATAATTTTGATTGCATTATTTTATCTAATTCTGTACGACTTGTTTGTCTAACTCCCGCGTATGTCCATCACCGTACAAATTTATATCTGGTATTTCGCCAGATCTTCATCACAAGCATATGATCCTTTTTAGGATTAGTCATTATTTCAAATTGTCTGTTTAACGTGTTGTATTGCCAGTTTCTTGAAAATGTTTATGTTTGAACTGTCTTTGATATTTTGCGGCAGGCTGTTAAACATTTTTAGACCGTTGTAGAAAACTGATCGTTTTGTCATTTCCTTTCTCGTATTCGGTAATCTGAAATCATGGGCTCATCTCGTATTGTAGCTATGTACATCGTTGCCGTACTGCAGACCGTCCATTAAGTAAGCCGGTAACATTCCGTTCTTCATTTTATATATAAAAATCAAGCTGTTATACGCAATTCTCTGTTTCACTGACAACCATTGAAGTATGTCGAGCATCAATGTAAAGCTTAGTTCTTTTAGAAATGGGACAGTTACGAATGCTTGTATCTCAAAAACCTTTCGTTTGATCTTAATACTTTCTATGAAGGAAATGAAGGTAATCCTATGATCATTCATGAAAAATTTGGAAAAAAATATTTTTCGTTTTTTTGTAAGAATAAATTTTACTTTACTCTTGGTACCTCCCATCAGCCAGCGCACACTTTTTTCAGTCATGATATTGATAAGCTTTTCAAACTTATACTTCGTCTAATCTGTATTTTAGGTGGCTACATCCTCCTCCTTCAATTTCTGCTACTTTTCGGACCAATACTTCTCTTTTCAAAGAAACTGAGGGCAATTTAGTGGATACAGCTGTTTCGAAATTAACAAATTTGATTATTTTTGAGTCACTTTTTGAACGTTTTAAATGGAATTTCTGCTGCCAAAATCTGGCAATAACGAAGTAAAATCATCATGAGATTGAACTTAAAGTATAATAGGTTAGTATAGATCGTAGGTTGCGAAGGGTACATAAAAGAATACTTTTTTTAGGCTTTGAAAAACAGCGAAAACCATAGTTTTCGTTTTGAAAATTGTTGTTTTTTTCCACAGGAGCCGAATTTTGGCAAATCATTATATTTTATACAAAATCACCAGCAAATACATTCTTTAATATACTCGGGACCTTGCCACGGGCAGATATGGTATTGGATTCAAACGCTGGAGTTTGTTTAGAATAGGGTATTTCATAAGTTTTTTGGTCATCAGAAATCATCTGTCCCATCTGCCTCGAAACCGCCTATACAGTTTACGAGCTGTGGAACTAGCAAAAATTTGTTGTTTGAGGTTCGGTCTGAATGACTCATTACCAGGCAACACTTTCAGCTTATCGGAGAATATTTTTTTCGGATATTTCATCGATTTACCCTTAGTTTTTCACTTATTGAAAATTAAAAATGCTGGTATCAGACTTGACTTCCATAATGACCCTAAGTCGAAGTTGCTGATCATATGCTGCACTCCAATGCTTGATTTGAACTTTGTCTACATTTTTGGCAGTATTTGCATACTTTTCCACCACTCACACACAGTAATTCTTCGAATAATCAACGGTTTTGTCAGCTATCAATTTGATAATGATGGATTTTGAATGAAACTGTGCAAAATTATTTTTTCCTTTTTCTCTTGCATCGTAAATATCTCAAAAATGCGTAAATTTTAAATTTTGAAAAAAATAGGTCGGATAGTACTTTTTACAGGCAACAAAATGCTGTCGAAATTTTGAATGTCCGATTACTAGTAAACGAGCTATTAGCAAAAGAAAGTGTCCCATTTCTAAAAGAACTAAGCTTTACTTGGTGTGTATCGATTACATCGTATCACTACTCGCATGATCTTATTTTGAATTCTTTGTAGGCGCTTTGTTTGTGTATCAGATGCATGTAGTAAAATTGTAGCGCAATAGTCGAAGTGAGGCATGATAACAGATTTAACATAGATTATTTTCGACCAGAAAGTCATATATCTACTTACTCTACAAAGTACACCATATTTCACTGCAATCTTTTTGATTGTGTAGTCTATGTGAGCTATAAAATTCAATTTTTCATCGACTTGTACTCCTAGGTATTTGACTTGACGAACCCTTTCGATCTCACAATCATCGATTAATAATTTAGGGCTTACTCCTATTTTGCGATTTCCAATAATCATCCAGTTGGTTTTATCAAGATTTAGACATAATTTTCTGTGTTTCAAAAAATCTGCAATATTTTTCAAATCAGCATTTGCTTCTTGTACAACGAGTTCTAGGTCATTTCCACTCCAATAGGAGACGGAATCATCTGCAAATAGCTTGAGACGGCCGTGATTTAAGCACATTTTCATGTCATTGATGTACAATATAAATAACAAGGGACCCAACACACTTCCTTGGGGAACTCCTAGGTTATTTTCTCTGTATCGCGAGTAAGATGAACCATATTTTGTTCGTTGCATTCTATTCTCCAAATAATCTTTGAACCAGCTCAGAACCGTACCATTGATGCCAATTTTTACCAACACTTCTAACAGTAGTAACCGATCAATAGTTTCGAATGCTCTCTTGAAGTCTAGAAACACAGCCACTATGTAGTTTCCGTTATCAATATTAATCTTCCAATTTCGAAGTATCAAGTTAACTGCAGATTCAGTTGAATGCTGTTTCCTGAATCCAGACTGTTCAGCAATCAATATGTCTCCACCCTCAATAAAGCGTAAGAATTGCTGTTTTACTGCTAATTCTAGCACCTTTTCTTGAATTTCTAACATGTTTATAGGACGATATAACGTCGCCTCTTGTGCATTTTTCTGTTTTTCAATGGGAACTACAGTAGAACACTTCCACGTTTTAGGTATTATTCCTAACTGCAGACTCGTGTTTATAACATTTCTCAACGGGTTGGCTAATACCAGCAACGAATCCTTAAAAATTTTTATGGAGACATTTTCGATACCAGCTGTGGGTTTCATATCGTTTACTATTTCGTCAAAGTCTTGACTACTTATTGTCTCGAATGTGTGAAATTCTCCACTATTGTACATACTCTGATCCACGTAGCCATTAGAGCTTACCGGGATGCTGTTATGAATTTCCATGACGCTATCAATAAAGAAGTCATTGAACTTCTCTGCTATTTCTTTTTCGTCTTTGACTTCAACTCCGTTGAATGTGACTGAATCTGTCTTGGTACTATTTGACTTCATCAACCTTTTTATTGTTTTCCACAATTGTTTCCCATTAGATTTGTTTCTCTCCAACTCATCTTGGATAGATTGGTTTTTAGCTTCTTTTAATTTTCGCGAATATTCGTTTCTCACAACTTTGTAATTTTGCCAACTCCTTGAACATTTTGATCTTAAAAATTGTTTGTAAAGTGTGTCTCTACGTCTTTTGATTTCAATTAGGCTTCTGGAGTACCATTTAGTACCACGTTCAGTACCATTGAGTACCATTTTTTTACGAACAAGTGCATTAACACTATCTTTCAATAAAACATCGATACGTCTTACCAACTCATAAAAGTCAGCGCATTCCAATGTTGGCAAACCTGCCTCAAGAAGCTGTCGAAATACAATGTTGTTATACTGACTCCAATCATTCACAATCTGATGGATCTTAGGTAGACCATCATTAGTACCAAATCCAATTTCAATATTTATAGTCTCATGATCTGACACCCGAAAATCAGGAACGATCTTCGCCTCGGCTCTCTCCACATTTGTGAACACCAAATCTATCCTAGAACTGCTGGATACAGTGATTCGAGTGTCTTCCATAACAATTTGTCGAAAACCATATGCCTCCATGACACGTTTCAGATCCCTACACTCTGCTTCATTGTTGAAATTAATGTTATAATCATCGCAGAAGATGTTATCAATTTCGTCTACAACAGTTTGACTCAGCCAACTATTTTCCAGAATATCTAAAAACCGAGCATCGCTTGCACTCGGAGAATGATAAATTCCTCCAACAACGATTTGCCTTTTTCCATCATTGAGTTTGACTGCCAGAATCCAGTTCATTTCAACACCTGCATTTAATAAAATGTCGATTTTAAATATCTTTCGTACGTACATTGATACTCCTCCAGTATGTCTTGAATGCGAAAAGCAGTGAATCATGGTGTAACCAATTATGTCCAAAGTATTAGAATTCAAATCCTCCGTTAAGTGGGTTTCAACTAGCACTAAAATTTTAGGCTTTAATTCTTGAGCCACTACGCAAATTTCCTCGAAGCTACTTAACAAGCCGCAAACATTTAAATATAAAATATCTGATTTTGATTGCTATTTACCGTAATCGATGAACATTTTGGCCTTAGAGGCTTTTCTTTTATATATTTCACACTCATAACTCCATGCAGGGTGGCAAATATCAACTTGCTTCTGCAAATCTAGCTTCACTGTGCTATTAAAATTAATACAATTTATACACTTTTCAAATTGTGCACTGCATTCTTTTGTATCGTGACCTTCGCCGCACTTAGCACAACGAGTTGACTCTTTGCAAAATTCAGCTTTATGACCATAATTCCAACACTTATAACAACGCAAAACATTAATATCTTCAAAAATTTTGCAACGTTCCCAGCCAATATTTACTTTACCGCGATTTATCAAAGCACTAAAAGTTTCCGAATCAACTTCCACAGTAGCAATCATCGGATTATGCTTTCATTTCTTATTTTTTTCAATATGAACCACCTTTATTACAGAGTCATTTAAGCTGTTCTGTTTTTTAAATAATTCTACAAACTTTCCATCATCAAATTTATCTTCTTCTGCAAATCCCACTACTTTAATCTTAGGTTTTGCTGGTTGTTTTATTTCTATAGAATATCTCTTTCCCAAAACTTTCAAAGCGTGTGTCATGAAATTCTGTGCCTTTTCCTTTGAAGCACATCTCACCAACACTTCCGCTGTTGATTCAATGTAACGAACTGAGGTTACTCCCAAAGAAACCGGATCTAACGAAGATTTCAGATCTTTACGCGTTACATCCACACTCTGTTCTTTAATTGGTTTCAAACGAACTGTTTCCTCTAATTTAGCTAATGAAGCATTTTGTATTTTGTCATTTTTAGCAACGATATCTCGTTTGGTCGAATTTTTATCATATGCCACTTGTTTACTTAAAACATTTGACACTACTGGTGTTTGTGTCGTTTTAACTACTCTAGCGTAAGTTAATGTTGGCGTTTTTTCGTTATCACTTAATTTTCTTTTTTTTGGAATTCGAACGTAAGGCATACCTGGCAACTTCACCTTTATCATACGAAGCTGATCCAGAAAATGGTTTCATTTCATCACGCACAATATTCTGAATCTGTTTTTTCAAATCTGAAGAAACTATCATTTGCTTATTCATATTATCGATTTTATCATTAATATGATTTATCATACCAACCAAATTATTAATATCACAGTCCACCTTAGAATTGTCCAAACATTCATCACACACAAAAGCAAAATTTTTTATTTTTCGTATCAAATCATAGTTTTGACCCACAGCGTGCGATAAGCAGCTGATGTGAAACGCTTTCTTACAACTACCAAAACAGAGAACTTGTTCATCCGTCGATGTTATTCTCCCACAGCACTGAGAACACAACGCGGAACTCACTCTCGCGCATTCATCCATCCCCACCAGCGTTGCCAGATTGAAAAGCGCTCAAGTCCGTAGATTTTAGGAAAATCGAAAAATGTACTGATTTTGGTAAAATAAAACTTGATGACCTTTTTTTTGGTCGTCAGGAAGAATTTTCAGTTATCCGCAGAATCCCTTGAATTTTTTCGATAATCCGTAGAAAATCCGTAGGAAATGCTATAAATCCGTAGAATTAGAACATCGATCCGTAGATCCGTAGAAATGCTGAAAATCCGTAGAACTACGGAGGAATCCGTAGATCTGGCAAGGCTGATCCCCACGCATACAATCTCTTGCATACCAATCGAGACGGCCTGGCCGCTCGCTTACACACTTTGACAGCGATCAGATATGATCGTTTACATACGCACACAAAAGACAATAACATAAAGATACTTAGCGACGGTAAAAAATGGTCTATCCAAAGCAGTCCACAATAGGCAAATTTTGATCCCTTTGCCTGGTTCTTCACGGTGATTAATTGATGTCATCCGATGAAATCAGGTGGCACAGCACTTGATCACTGTGAAGAGCACTTATTGCTTGACGAATCACAAGTTTTACACATAAAAAATAAACTTTAATTGTGCACACAAAATATACACAACATCACAATACAATACAATCACAATTCTTCTATTAATATTTTTATAATTCAGTAAGCTGCCTGGGGCAAAATGCAACAAAATGCAAATCAGAACTAAATCTCATAAGTCGCGTTTCCATATGCTTTGATGTGATTGTTTTGCATTATGCGTTTGTTAACATTAAAATTTCATCCATCCTAAGAATTATTTTCATGATTTAAGCTAAAAGAATATTTTGAAGATTTTTTACCCCTAAATGTATGCAGCAGATTAACACTTTTTTCTTAAAAAAAATTTGACAGAAAAAAATAGAAAATTTAATTTGAACAACACCAAACATCACTGCAAATGGTGCATTATGCACTATGACACCACAAATGTATAAAAACTATAAATTTTTAAACGTTTTCATTCGATTTTTCATTAATTACAGATTTTGTTGCAACTTACCCCTTTTTCTTAGTAGGGTGAAAATCGCATGTTTTTGTAAATTTAGAAGAAAATGGTAAAAGCAATAATTTTTCTGACTACGCCAGTTTGGTTTCCCCTCAACCTTAAAACTTTTGATGTACAAAAGGTATGATAATCTGTAAGCATTAAGATTTTAGAAGCCATTGAAGTTGAAAATTGTTGCATGTTGCCCCAGTTGACGGTACGATTCAAAATTTGCTTAAGTTTTTCGATGCAAAAAATATTTAAGTGCTTTTCATTTTAATATTAGTTGATTACTTCCTGAACTAAGCTCAAATTTGTTTGGTATTGCCCGGATTCTGAATTGAAAATTTTGAAATCAAATACCTGGATATTGTAAGGTTTTTAGATAAAACTAGCTGACGCGGCAAACTTTGTTGTGCCTATGAACTTCGCAAAAATAATGTTCCTATTTACATGTAGATAAGCAGAAAGAAAGTAAGTAATTTTTTTCATGAAACTGGATTGGTATCGTGAATGGGGTGAATCGAGACAGTTTTGTGACTTTTTTCGTAATATTTATGTCATATTATGTTAAGAGCACCTCAACACTTAACATCATCTTGAACATGGACCAGTGCGTTGTTTTTCGCCTGGCAATTTTTTTATAGCAATTTACCCATTATTATCAGACTGCCTATCAGACTATATATTTCTTTCATTTATTCCAATTCCCCGTATTAACCTCTTTTGTCACCCAATTATATACAAAGAAATGTTAATGGTAGTGCCTACTCCCATGGACAAAAATTTTCGAAGAAGATTGATTTACAGCAAAAGTTGAAATATCTTCTGGTATAAACTTAAAAATGATTTCTCTTCTGTTTTATATTATTTTCTTTATTTACAGAGGATCCTTAACACCGATATCATCATTTTCTATTAACCCAAGAATGTTTTGTTGAAATTTGTCGCCATTTCCAGAAGTTTCAATCTATTGTCGTTATTTTTTTACCAAAATCATGTTAGAAGTGTTCATCATCGTATACCAAAACTGCGGACATGTACATCGCTATTTGCAGTGTTTCCAAACAAATCTTCTCGTGGTATGAAATTTTACGATTTTTAATCCTGCGAATATATATTTATTTAATTTGTTTGTGCTTATTTCCTAAATCCATTCTGTTTATTGTTATCTATTATGCATTTGCCTTTTTTGCATTTTTTTTACTCTGCATTAGATAATCTCTGATTTTGAATATTTTTTTTTAAATAATGTTATCTTTTTTATACTTATCAGATATTAATGCTTATGAACTGAACAAAGAAAATCAGAAAAAATTATATGTTCTGTGATCTTGAATTCAAAATCAAATAAAAAGTTAATCATTTTTCATACTCTTTGTTTTGGATCATATTTTTCTTGAGACTCAAATGTTTATTTTTCATTTTTATTCCAAGATATAATTGAATCAAATATCTGTTTCTGACTTCTGACACAGAATATTGGTTCAAATTCTAAGTTTTAGTTTTACAAAGTTATCCTTATTTTCATCCTTAACTTCTTTTAGTTTTAAAACATCTGAGCATGAAAGGAAGAAGTGGCAATTATCTCACGTCTCCTAATTTTCCAATTGTTTGATTACATTGATGAAACTCTCAGGAATCACAAAGTTGAAAACATTTTATTCTCAAAATAATTCAATACATTCTTGTGCTTAAAAGAAACTTATACTAATACTAATAAGTTAAAAATAAGACGTTCTCTTGGTGTTATCATAAATATAGAAGAAAGTTTTATAAATGGTGTTTGAGTCACAGTAAAGAAATATTGAAGAGTGGATTATAAAATTAACGTAATTTGACACATTTTGGCATCATTTGAGTCTTAAAATACGAAATACAGAATTTTATGACAAATTCGAATTTTTGTCAATCTGCATTTTCATTATTTATTTTAACACCAACGTTTATTCAACGTGTTCCTGGGTTTGAGTATATTAATGTTAAATTCAGATTGAAAACAACATACGTTCACAAGGATGAAATTTCAAACTGATTCTAGTGGAGTAATAACGTTTGCGCTGCCTGACAAAGCAGATGATGAAAAATAAGAAAAAAATCTTTTGGATTGGAGAGAGTTGTTTGGCTAAAATGGCTTGATATTTCAGTATCCAGTATATTTTTTGTCAACGTTGTTTTTTCCAGAACTTTTTTGACATAGTGTTTTTTTAATTTATTTTTCCCAATTTGGTACTGTTAGAGGATAAATATACAAAATCATTTTATACATTTAATTCTAAATTAGTAACCAAAAACGAATCGCAATCTGTTATTTGATCGCATAAAATTCAAAATTCATAATCTGCAAACAACCCAGTGTGCCGCCATTTATGCGACCTAGATATTTTTCACCAAAGCATCAAAACAACACCATCCTTGTCATCGTCTCGTGAACTGAACACAGTGAATCTGAGTCTCCACATTTATCTCTGGGCCCATGTTTCCAAATAGGCTTAAAAAGGGACACTTACGACAGAACGTCGAATGTGCTTGGCTTCCTTCCCTATAGTTCTGATCTTCATTCCTTCTCCTTCTGTGATTTTGCTATTAATAATTTCTTGGGCCGCAAGAATATTCATTTGGTCCCTTGGAAAAGTTAAACAGGATTTTTTTTTCTGGGTTGGTTCCTCCTCCCTCTTCTTGTTCTGGCTCCTCACATGTCAAATACCAACATTGCTTCCAGATGTGGGAGTGGAACGGACGGGACAATCAAGCTCGCTTCTGGCCGGAGCTGTCTTTGGCCATGATGGAAGCTGCAAATCAAATCTGGAAAAAGACACTTCCATTAGCTGGGCCCGGTGTAAGTCCATGTCCTGTCTCGTGTCGTATCCCAAAAACATAACCAAAGCTGCTGGTCTGCCGGGTAGTTTTCAGCTTGACTAAAATCGCTCCCGCGCATTCCTTTCATAAGACTAGAATCAGCAGGGGCAGGAACTGGAAAATTCATAACCACACTTATCGCGTGAATAAATTATAATATCTGAGTGGTGTCGCTGCCTACGTTTTGCTGCATGGGGGAGGAACTTGCTGATGCTGATGCTGATGCCGGGTAGTCGTTTCATCCCTTATCCGAGACCGGTCGGACTGTAAGTTTGTGATACACCTACACCCACACACCCACACAAGTCAAGCCACCTTTCATAGTGCCCCGAGTCCCGAAAAGAAGATCCAACTGCGGCACGATAAGGCTCAGTGATTGTCAGATGGATTCTTGGGAAAATGGACGAAGAATGTGACCTTCAACATTGCAGTACTGGCATTGCTGGATGACACACTACCCACCTACAACAACTTCTGACGTCTGCTGACTCCATGCCAACATGCCATCATGCAAAGCGAACTTTTCCAGCTTTTGACAATCGAGAAATCTTGCTGTGGAGGCAGATTCAAATGTTCGCATATAAAACACATCGTTCAGCAGCAAGCTTTGCTGTCCCTCGTTGTTACCCTTGGAAGCTTGGAAGCTCTGGTTTTCGGAGATCCCAACCAATCTTTTCACTCAGAAGCACTCAGACCAATTTAACTAAATATTTTTGTAATTTGGCTGTCCGCTTTATGAGCTTTACAAACCGTCACTAATCACTCAGATGTAGGCGAACGTTTGCATAGCATGGATGGTTGAGCGTTTTAGTTATTATGCCATACGAAAATACTAGTGGATCTTCATTGTGCGCTCGAATACTGAATCTGGATTTTTGCCAACGACTGTCCGACATTTATGCTCAATACGGGAAGTAATGTATAAAAATTTTTAGAATTTTTGGGATTGATTTGAAAAGATTCAAGTATCTAGAAGCTTTTAAACCAATCACTAGATATTATAAACCATCTCATTAAATTAACAACGACTAGCAAAACATGCACCTATCACAGTTTGTTTATAGAAGATTTTTAGAGGAAAAAAATCAGTAACTCTCTATTTGTTTCAGTAATGGCCTTTTCTGCCTTTTCTGAATCATTTTCAGGCAACATTATAATATTGGGTCGGTGAGTCCTCATACGTTTTGTTTGTTTGAAGATTTGTAGTCCATATTAAGAATTTTTTATATGTGAAATTATTCCAGTGGAATGGAATAGTAATTTCTTTCATTGAAAAACAAATTTTTCTTATTCAAGTTTTTGTCATTCTGAAACAATAAAAAATGTCAACGCCTGGAAAGATGAGTGTTTTGGATTTCCTGAAGAACTTATTTATCCAAATGTAACTTGAAATTCATATATGTATATCGTGGAGAGCTAATTCTGATAAAAAAAAAAATAGTATATCTACATGAATAAGAACAGTCTAACACCATTTGATTGGTTTCCAACAAAATATTGAAAATCTTTTCTTTTTTTTCAAAACTAGCTGGCGTGGTAAACTTCGTTTTACCTTTAACTTTATAAATCGTTGGAAAATGAATAACTTTATCTACATGTTTCAAATTTATTCGTGCTTGTGAATCAATTTTCATGAAAAACTTCATGAACTTGTTCGAGATGTGTCCCATTTCAAGTTGATTTTGTATGAGAGCCTCCCTTCCATAAAAAGTGAGACCGGGGGCTTGTTAAATACCTCATTTGCCAAGTCAGTTGCTTCTTGAGCCGTTGTCCGCGGGTTCGAGCCCAAAAGTAAACAACGAACACAGTTCCGACGTTTCGAACACTAATTTCACTTCATTCTGACCGTCCGTTTATACGTGATGGTGTTACAAAGAAAACGCCTCTATTTTTAAAAATAAGAAAATGTTCTTTGAAATATTTCCACAATATTTGCAGGCTTTGATGCATATGGGTACGCACTTTAGAAAACAAAAACCATTTTTTTTCTAATTCCACTCGTTTATGGCATTTTTAATTTTGTTTACCTTAAATTAAATTTAAACATAATCTAAAGGTTAAAGTATTTACACTGAAATCCGTTTATATTCCACTACAATACATCAATTTTAATTTGTTTCTCATATTGAAAGTGAATAAATTTTCTATCAATCATTTGAACTTCATTTTTGCTTAAGAATTGAAGAACTGTTGATATTTTCGAATTCATGATCAACAAAACGATGAATAACGTTTTTTTTCATGAGAAATATCGATTTTGTCGACGGTTTTAGATCAGATTTCTATAGTTTTTATTGTCCATAACTGGTATTAAATTGTAGAAGTTATGATTGTATTTTTTTTAAGTTCAAATTTATTACAGTTTTAGACTAGATTCATCCATTTAATTAAATTATTTCCAAAAAACTATAAAATTCAGTTGAAAATAAAGAATTTAAGAGATTGTTTAAATCAGCCTGTTAATTTTTGCTCACGCTCCACGATAAATATACTTTAATAAACCTGATCAAGGCCGTATCTTTCACTTGCATATCTATTGCTAGCGTTTTGTCATATTTCCGGGTTTTCACCCTATTTTTTCAGTTTTATCAGAAAAGGGTTAGGCTTAAAAGCGGCACGTTATCCAAACAAACGGGAAAATTGTGCCAAATTATCTGGCCTTAGTTTAACAAATAAGTCTTGTGATTGCAAAATGGATAAAATTTCAAAAATATTTAAATTGATATAAATTTTCATTTTAAATCGAGCTTGAAAATTAACAACAAAAATCAGATTTCTATCTTGACTAAAGTATATAAAAAAAAACAATGCTTTAAGAAAAAATGCCTCTTTAGAAATATCATTTGGTTAAAATTGGATAGTTTTCACTTCAATAACATAGCTGAGATTCATTTTAATTGATTTAGAGCCCAACAATAGAAAAAAATTATAACCTAAGATCACAACACAGTCAAAAGTGTCTCCATGATCATATCCTTTAACCCATATTCCCAACAAAAATTGTTTTGCTAGGATGCAGAGGTGACCTCCAGTGATGGTTTGAATCATTTGACTTATTTTTGAATCATTTGGTTATAACTTCTTTTGAAAACATTTTTCCATGAAATGATGTTCTAAACTTTAGTAGATACAGATCTAAGCTACAACTTTCTTGTATGTCATAAATATGTATCTTCAATGTGGTATGAATTGTAGGATTTAATCCAACCCGCTAATCCAAATGATTGTGATTACGATCATTGCTCAAAAATTTAAACTTTTCGATTTCTCATTCATAAGGCATAAGAGATACAGGTTTGTGTTGGTCACAAAAGTTGCAGCTAAGATCTAGTTCTACTAAAGTTTAGAACATCATTTCTGGGAAAAATGTTTTCAAAAGAAGTTATAAGCAAATGATTCAAAATTAAGTCAAATGATTCAAACCATCACTGGTGACCTCGGTCCTAAAGCATGATTTATTCTGTCATTCCTTTCTCTCTTTTCAATGCTATCTCTTGACTACTAGGACGTGGTCGGCGCCGTTATTGATGAAGAAAGAGAGAGCATCAGTTTTGGGCATTGTGAATGTGCTGTCAATCCCAGGCACCATTCTTTTGACCTTTGAACAGAATTGATGGCCTTGGTCAATCACGGAGTAGCAACCATTGGCGATGTGGAACTTGTTCTACTGAGCCACGCCTGCGATGATGGAGTTCGAAATGTTCGATTCTGAAACAGATTCAATTTATATGACTTGTTTTACGACCTTAATTTAAATAAATTCTAACAGTCAATCAAGTATGTATGATTTCATCAAATATATAACATTTCGAGCTCAATGATTAATGGTGGATGTGAGTAGTCAATCAAGCTAAGCTAAGCTAAGCTAAGCTAATTTAAGAGATTGTTTAAATCAGATAGTGAGTTGGAAACCGTAGAAGCTAAGATTTTTAAACCTTAACAGTTATGCTCTAGCTCTTTGAATAAAATGGAAAAATTACAGAATACAGTTAGGTTACTAAAATTGGGCCAGATAATAATAAAAATAAAAAAAGTTAAAGGAAACTTCTAGCTTATAATGATTATATGTCAAGACAAAACAATTTGTATTGAGTCTTAAGTGCGAATGGAATTTTGAGACGTTAAACTCAGGAGAAGCATAAGAACTGATATCTCATATAAAATTGGTTTTAACGTATCGTTTTCTTTTCAATATTCATTATTTTATTATTGTTTTCAAAGCTTAAATAAAAGCAAACGTTCTAATAATTTCAGATAATTTGACCCTCTCAGACTGCTTACAGGATTTGCCACACAATTTTTAAATTTTGAGATTGGAAGATACTTTCAAAGCATTTTTTAAAATTAAACAGCTTTGTTATTAGTTTTATAAAAAATTGAAAATTTTTCAAAATTTATGATGACATTGTTACCAGTTCAATTAAAAGAATTGAAAGTTAAAACTAAGAAAATTAGCACCTATAAAATTATAAAACACTATTTTTTTTTCCTTGTTGGGTTCCTACCACTGTGACCAGATATTAGATCTTTTGTGGTTTGTCCCCTGTTTAATGTGGCTAATCAAGATAGATCACTCTGATTGATTTCAACAGTGTCACTTTCTTGTTGTTTAGCATTTTCCCAATCTGGAAAAACTACACGAATGAAGTTGACAACCTTCTTGGAACTTATAGAATATATTTCGGAAGGATCCAATATACCTTTTCCGAGTAGTTTTGTTCTTTTTGATATAAGACAAGGGCAATCACACAGAATATAAAACACTAAAAATATATATATATTTTTTTTGAAGAACACAAACAGAAAATTAAAAAAAAATTGTATAGGGGGTTATCGACAAAATATTTTAATTTTTGTTGAAAATGAACCCAAAAAAGCTCTACTTTATACCCATGAAAAAATTAGCGTGATTTTTTTTTTCTTTAAGTCCTTCTACGAAACACACCATGTATGTTCACATAAGCAGAAATTTGGCTAGAGTACTTGAAAATGGATGAGGACTAATCATCGTCAGTCATGTCGGGAAACTATTTGCTTGTTTTCATTATCTTTTTGAGAATTGAGCCGATTCTTGATCCCGTTGATGAATCAGAAGCATTTTTAATAAACGGTGTTTTTATGGAGTTAAAGGCCATTTATTTATGTTACTTTAATTTTTGACCAAAATCCAGCATAGATCATTATTAAAAAAACCACTGACTATTTTATGGGAAAATTACTTTTTAAGTCTGTCGATTGTGGATGTAAATTCTATAAATTTGCTCAAAACCCTATTCTTTATCACTCAATCTATTTTCAAGCATGTTTCACCAGGTCTTGTATATTCTATTCTGGAGGAAACATGACCTTAATGGGTAGAAATTCTATAAAAGTACGAAAAAAAATTGTATAATCTAAAAATTTGCTCATTTCCCTATTGTTTTTGACTCAATATATTATCAAGTCTGTTTTACCAGGTTTTACCAGGTTATTAAAAAAAATTTTGCTGTAGAATTCTTCTGCTAACTCTCTTTGAGAAAAAAAAATTGAAATGTTTTTCCTTACTTCCCTTGCTTTTTTTCGAAATATCTCTAGATTCTGCTTTGATTTGTCCGGTGTTTGTATCAAAAACTAAAAATCAAAAGTCCAATTTTTCCAGGTTTTGAAAAAAAGTGATCTTAGTCATCTCAGGTCGCATAAATGCGGGAAAAAATCTTCAACGGTTACTCAAGAGTAAAGTTTCCAGAATAATTTTAGCACGTATTCGAGCCGGAAATATCTGAGCAATCTATTTTATAAAATTGTCGTGTAACGGTGTTATTTCCAACCAATAGTTATGAAATTATTTTTAGAATATTTCGTATTCATGAAAATCCTTTTTTTTTATCAAATAAAAAAAACACATAAATTGTATGAGATAATTTAATTTTTTTTTTGTAAAAACGTTTTTATTTGTACATAATATTATAATTTAAGAACAGTAACATTCAAAAACAAAATCAAGATTATCAGTAGTAAACAAATTTCTAGCATCTAACACAAAGTTTACATAGGTAATAAACAATTTTAGAGCTTTATTTTTTGATACTCGACTTAATAATTTTAGTTCCGGGAACGCAAACATGTCGAAAGAAATATTTCTGCCTAAAAACGGTTCCAATTGTAGCTTTAAGTGATTCCATAGATGGTTAACGCGGGTACATGATGAAAATTTATG
Source organism: Uranotaenia lowii (assembly GCF_029784155.1). Lineage (NCBI taxonomy): Eukaryota > Metazoa > Arthropoda > Insecta > Diptera > Culicidae > Uranotaenia > Uranotaenia lowii. The sequence continues at coordinate 210,354,779 of NC_073693.1, read as the reverse complement.
TTCCAACGTTTCTACCGCATTCTGACAATGATCGCAGTTGGGACTGTTTGCTCTACCAGTTCTAGCCATAAGAGCAGCATGTGGAATTTTTCGATGTATGAGGAGGTACATTTGGGATTTTTCTTCGGAGTTTAAAGTTGATTTTCGTAAGTTTTTCCATACAAGTCTCCATGCCACATGTGGATGTTCTTCGACGATTTTCAACTTATTCGTGTTTTTTCTGAAGTACATGTAGAGAGCTGAGGCTGAAGGATGATCTTTTAGTCGGTCTTCGATGTATGGAATTTCTTTGGCTATAATTTTCAGACAAGGATACAGAGCTGGAATACCACTTATATTTGGGGGATTATCCATTTGTGATGAGAATGAAGCAGCGAAAGATGTACAATCCAGGCTTTTTAAGAATCTTGAAATGAGCAACGATTTACATTTCTTAATGGGTAGATGCAAGTTAAGACCACCATCCTCTTGAGGAAGAGAAATGTTTTCCATCGACACTCTTGTAGGGTAACGTCCCCATATAAATGAACCTATTTGCGAGGTTATTCTAGCGGCGTGTGCATTTGGGATGCTGAGAACAGATGATAAATACCAAAGTTTCGAGGTTACAAAAGTATTAACAATAACGACTTTCTGTCGCAAAGACAACACTCGCGGTTTAAATATCCACATAAGTTGAGATGTTTTTCGAATCAGTTCTCCCCAATTTATTTCGATAGTGGTCTTAAGAGAATTGAAAAATGTAATACCCAAAATTCTTACTGAATCCTTTGGAATCGTCCAATCATTTTGAAAAGATGATTGCGACTGTCCAATATTCATTGCTACGGTTTTGTTTGCATTCAGGATTGCACCCGCACAAGATTCAAAGTCGTCAAAAGCTCTTTTAACTAAAGTCAGTTTTTGTGGATCTGATATTATTACTGAAATATCGTCGGCGTAGGCTACTACTAAGTCCAAAGGGTTATTACAGATGGTATTTAGTTTTTCAAGGAGAGGATGGATGTATAAAACAAAGAGGTGCATACTGATAGGATCCCCCTGCCGGACGGAACATTGAATAGGAAAAGGTTGGCTTAAATTTCCATTAACAATAACACGAGAAGAAGAAAGACACATAATTTTATTCAATAGAGATACAAAACTTGGGTTGAAGTGCATGTCCCTCATTATATTGAGAAGAAAGCTTTTATTAACACGATCAAAAGCATGATCTAAGTCAAAGGAGATGACTTTAGCGGATTTTCTTCGACAGTTTATTTCGACGATTCTGTCTTTAATGGCAGTCACAGCTTCGAAAATGTTCTTTTTCCCATTCGAACATTTTTGTGTATCACTCAAAATATTGTTTTCTGACATAACCCTCTCAAGTCGTGTTTTGAGAATTCTTGAAAAGATTTTGTAGTCGAAATTTAAAAGGGATATTGGGCGGAAAGATTTTATTGTTTCATCTGTAGTTTTCTTTTTAGTCAATACTATCACTCCATCTGCAAAATTTGGGTGAATGTTTCCTCTAATGGATTCATTCAAAACAAGATTAAGTTGGGCATGAATCACGTCAAAAATATGTAAGTACAGTTCTTTGGGGAGTCCATCGCTTCCAGGGGATTTTCTATTTAATTAAGAGCTATGTGAATCGAATAAAAGTTATTGTTCCCATTTTTTCTAAATTTTCTTTCCTTTGGGTTTTATTTCGGCTCCATGGTCGAAGCGTCGCATGCAAACGTCGCTAGAGGATAGGAGAGGGATTGAAATCAAGAGAAAATTTCTTTGCATTTGGATTGGTAATGATCAAAATTCCACAACTGCTTCACAAATTGCAAAAATTGGCAACAATTATCACATTTTCACTCTCTCTGAGCACTGATCTCTCTCATTTGAACTCAAACCTTCTAATTCTGTTCAATAAATTGCCACAAATTACCACAAATTCAATTCGGGGTTCGGTGACCAATTTTAAACTTTGGTTTTTTTGCTTAATCAATGTATGAATCATATAAAATAAAAAATGTTGACTGTTTGATTATTCAATATTAATGTTGATTTACATTAACAGGTTTTCGAATTAAACAAAAATTTCGACAACATATCCTTAAATGTTAAGGCGGAAATGGAATGCTATATTTATGAATGAACCCTTTAGTAACAAATAGAAATCTTCAAGTGGCTAAAATAAACTGGTGAACCTACATAGTTTATTTATTTATTTGATTTGAATATAGAATTTGGATGGAACCAGAACCTCTGGAATGAGAATAATCCCATTTAAAATTTAATGTTCAGAAACAAATTTCTCTAACAAGCAAGAAAATTCTTAAAAACTGACGCAGGATTCTGAACTGGAGATTAGTTTTCGAGGTTCTGGCATTATCTGTGACTCAAGATTGTTACTCACGAATAACCTTACTCAATGATCAAAATTTGATTAGGAATTTAAAATTTTGAGTATAGAGTAGAATGCATCGCTTGCTTTACTGGACCCTCATGGGGGTGTTTAACCCCCAAACCCCCCTCCCCCGTTCCTAAGGCCATGTTGCATACTGCTATGCACGTGGTTGGGATATGAAAACAACATGACATCTGTCAGTTCACACTGTGGAAAAAAGCGCGTCCTTCAGCCATGAAATACCTACCTTTAAAGAATTTCCAAAATGATTCAGCAGTCTTTGTAAACGAAGGATTTTTGCTAAAAACAGCATTCAGTAAAATTGGAGTATCAAAAATTAGTTTATACTGTAGAAAAACTGCAGATATATCAATGAAATTTAATAAAATTAACTACACGTATAAAACTAATCTCAAAGTTCTGACACTATGTAACGCATATCCGACCAGACCGATCTGAACGCCAAATTGAAAAAAAAATTGTTTTAACTATTGCAGCGGATGCAAAACATGTTAAACTACCTAATCATTTTTCCAATTTTTCAAGATTTTATTGAAAGAAAATTTGTTTTGTACGGAAAAATCTGCAGTTTGTTGGTTTTCCGATTCGAAACTGTTCTTCGGTTTGGTAAGAACGGAATCCTGATTGTTTTGATGATGAATTAGGCTCTCGTGCCCAAAAATTCAAGTTTGGGGTCGTCAGCTTTTCTACAAATTTTTGTTCAGCCAAACCGAACTGAATCCTTTGAATTTTATTTTCCATTTCTCCATATGGATTTTTAGAATTTTTTACTTTTAATGATATAAGAAGCTTATTTATATTGCTTACCATCGTCTATAACACGACCGATAGGTTAAATCAAAAATATTTCGCATTTAGAAAGTGGGAAATTTGTATGTCTTGGTTCACTCTGGTTCAAAGAAAACTGCAATTTTCAGAAAATCAGTCATACTCGTTGAGTACTGCCTACAAAGCGCCTATTAGTAAGCACCTAAGTTGAGAACAATTTGCCCAGTCAAATAATATAGCATGGCAGATTTTCCAATATTTTGGTTCGACCAGAGGGAACTGAGGGCAAACATATCGTTATTAAAATTCAATTTGCTACTAAGTTGGGTATCATTTATCAACCAGTATAACCTCAATGCCTTGAAAAGAGTCTAGATTTGTTGGTTGAATGATTCAATAAAATAACTTTTGAAATGGTATCGATTAGTAGGGCTGTGAACTTTGAATTCAATTATCTCAAAATCAAATTCATGGCATTCAGTTCGGTCTGGTCGAACCCCGACCATATAATAAAGTTCAGAAAAAAAACATTGTGTTTTCACTTGCCTCAATAAACGGGACAAATGTTAACTTAGAAATATCTTTTTGTCAATTTGTTTGCATTTTTTTACCTTCAACAAGAGTTTGTTGAGAACTGATTTAATTATGCAATACGAAAATTGAATGGTTTAAATGATTTACATATTTTTCTTATATTTATAAAGTTCAAGTTTGGTTAAAATCGTTTGCACTTGCCCCAGTGTATTTGAAGTGAAATTAAAAAATTGAAGCAAAAAATCATCATTATTTATAAGGTTTTGTGTGATGTTTACATGAAAATTTTTAGAAAATATTCGTATCACCGTCGAAGAAAGAACAGATTTTTTTATCGATCCATTCAATTTAGGAGAATCAACTAAGGTCAGTAAGCTCAGATCGTGAATTTTTTTTAAGAAGGACTCTCAGCACAAAAAAAAAGAGAAAAATGCTGTTATTTGCTCGAATAACAAAGTTCATTTTTTTCTCTTTTAAAAACCATTATTTTTCTTGATCCGTTGAGTTTCAGCTTATCCATATGAATTTAATTTCCACTTTTTTCTTAAACAAATAAAAATATAGTTATTTTCAGTATAAAAAGTCGCCGGATATCCAACACTTACATGTGCTGTTTGGCATCACTTCAAGATGTAATGTGTCATGTGACATATGACTCATTTCTATAAGTTAAGTATATGGCGAAAAAAATTTTTATCATGGGAAGGTATATTGGTACGAGATATGTTTCTTTGATTGTTACAAACCTTTCTGCATTGCAGTGTGAAGAATGGAGGGATAAAGCGAGTAACATATACATAAATTACGTTGTATAGTGTGAAAACTCATTAACCAATCAGGGTCCTTATAAGTCTGTTGGTATAAACAGAGAACTTATCAAGCAAAAGGAAGAGAGGTTGTTTGCGTACGAATAATTGGGATCCTCCCTTTTTTCTGGGTAGAGTCGGAAATAAAGCAGAATGTTACATCATTTTGATACTAAAATGATTTTATAGTAGTTCGTGAACACTTCTTGCATTGCATTGGAAGAGGGAAAGGGCTGGTAGTCCATATGTTATGTTGGTTATTAGCCACCATGGGTGCAAGGATTCACCACAGTTTTTGCCTAAGTATGTGTTCACATGCATTCTTTAGATATTTTGGAAGAACGAGTCAATCAGGTGGGCTAGGTATTCCGGCATCCGTGTTTATACCTGGCCAGCTTGCAATTAATTGAACATTCTTATTATGTAGTCAGCAATATGTGAAAACACATTTTACTGGGATTCGAACCCAAAAGTTTTCTTTCCGATATAGGGAATCGAACCTAGTGCGCCTGGCATACCAATACCAGACTCACTCACAGAAAATTCCCTAAAATATCGTCAAAAACTACCCAAAAAGTACTCCTAAAAATCACCGTATTTTTTATGAGTCATACTGTATTAATCTGAAAAACAATGACGATAATAAATATTTTTTTTTATAGATAATGATTCCGTTTTCTTACGTGACATTTGAAATGAAAATGAATAGACTTTTTTTGTGAACTAACTTTTATCACTCACTTTATCTTTATTTTTCACGTGATAAACACTGTGAATGAATTTCCACTTTATTTAATTTTCCTTTACATCCTTCTGTTCATCATCCATAATTGCGAGCAGTCGAATGTCAAATACATATTTATAATTTATTCCACTTTCAACGGATTCCGGTTTCAATCCTTTCTCCGTTTGCCGCCCCAGAGACCCATTCCAAGAAGCAAGACACAACTCATCCGTTTGTGAGCTCAACTTGAACTAGAAAGCGTTAGAATGAGGTTATGAATGTGTGTTTGTGTATTTGTGAGCCAGAAGCTACTGGAGCGAACGAATGGCTGTAAGGAATATTCCTTTGAAATTGAAATTCTACCTGGCCTTGCCTATGATCATCGCAGTCACGTTCGCCCAGACCAGGAGTGGTGATGAATAACTGAAATCAAGGATTTTGCTTCGCAGAAAGATACACGCAGAGCCCCCCTTTAATAATGAACAGAATTGGCCAAGGTGTTTTCCTCAATATTAACTTGATGTGTTTATACCGATGAATATTTTGAAATAATTCATAAAATCACTAAGGTGAAATTAGCAAGGAAATAACTAAACAATGAAGTAATGAGCTTAGTATTCAACCATTTTCATTTTTTAATTTCTGAAAAAATCTTTAATTATCAAAGACTTTATTTGAAGTTTAAATAAAAATTGACACGTCCTCAGATTACCTCCTTTCAAGGGACAAACATCTACCTGATGACCAGTTGTAGAATAAAAATGGGTCACGAAGGCAACCCTTTCGTTTTCGTCTTTCGTCTCAGTTCGCTCATTTGAAATGCATAATTGTTTGGAATCGAAATTAATTAACATTTGACCTTTTTTATTCCCTATTTTGCGAGGGGGATATCCTTAAAGAATGATGATGGAAGAACTCATTCTGAAAAGAAGAACAATTGCCGACGAGTTTATTATCTGCGTTAAACTAAGGTTGAGAAAAGAAGTAAATGTTCTTTTGGTATAAACCAAAATTTCGTTTGGAATAATATTTAAGCAATTATCCAATCCAAGGATTGCGAAAATAATTTTGTTTTGAGTTCAGTTTAAATTCAAAAACCTGACAAAAATGCCAAAAATGACAAAAATAACAAAAATGACAAAAATGACAAAAATGACAAAAATGACAAAAATGACAAAAATGACAAAAATGACAAAAATGACAAAAATGACAAAAATGACAAAAATGACAAAAATGACAAAAATGACAAAAATGACAAAAATGACAAAAATGACAAAAATGACAAAAATGACAAAAATGACAAAAATGACAAAAATGACAAAAATGACAAAAATGACAAAAATGACAAAAATGACAAAAATGACAAAAATGACAAAAATGACAAAAATGACAAAAATGACAAAAATGACAAAAATGACAAAAATGACAAAAATGACAAAAATGACAAAAATGACAAAAATGACAAAAATGACAAAAATGACAAAAATGACAAAAATGACAAAAATGACAAAAATGACAAAAATGACAAAAATGACAAAAATGACAAAAATGACAAAAATGACAAAAATGACAAAAATGACAAAAATGACAAAAATGACAAAAATGACAAAAATGACAAAAATGACAAAAATGACAAAAATGACAAAAATGACAAAAATGACAAAAATGACAAAAATGACAAAAATGACAAAAATGACAAAAATGACAAAAATGACAAAAATGACAAAAATGACAAAAATGACAAAAATGACAAAAATGACAAAAATGACAAAAATGACAAAAATGACAAAAATGACAAAAATGACAAAAATGACAAAAATGACAAAAATGACAAAAATGACAAAAATGACAAAAATGACAAAAATGACAAAAATGACAAAAATGACAAAAATGACAAAAATGACAAAAATGACAAAAATGACAAAAATGACAAAAATGACAAAAATGACAAAAATGACAAAAATGACAAAAATGACAAAAATGACAAAAATGACAAAAATGACAAAAATGACAAAAATGACAAAAATGACAAAAATGACAAAAATGACAAAAATGACAAAAATGACAAAAATGACAAAAATGACAAAAATGACAAAAATGACAAAAATGACAAAAATGACAAAAATGACAAAAATGACAAAAATGACAAAAATGACAAAAATGACAAAAATGACAAAAATGACAAAAATGACAAAAATGACAAAAATGACAAAAATGACAAAAATGACAAAAATGACAAAAATGACAAAAATGACAAAAATGACAAAAATGACAAAAATGACAAAAAAAGACAAAAATGACAAAAATGACAAAAATGACAAAAATGACAAAAATGACAAAAATGACAAAAATGACAAAAATGACAAAAATGACAAAAATGACAAAAATGACAAAAATGACAAAAATGACAAAAATGACAAAAATGACAAAAATGACAAAAATGACAAAAATGACAAAAAAAGACAAAAATGACAAAAATGACAAAATTGACAAAAATGACAAAAATGACAAAAATGACAAAAATGACAAAAATGACAAAAATGACAAAAATGACAAAAATGACAAAAATGACAAAAATGACAAAATTGACAAAAATGACAGAAAAGACAAAAATGACAAAAATGACAAAAATAACAAAAATGACAAAAATTACAAAAAAATACAAAAATTACAAAAAATACAAAAATTGCAAAAAATTACAAAAATTACAAAAATTACAAAAATTACAAAAATTACAAAGATTACAAAAATTACAAAAATGACAAAAATGACAAAAATGACAAAAATGACATAAATGACAAAAATTTCAAAAATTAAAAACATTACAAAAATTACAAAAATTACAAAATTGACAAAAATTACAAAAATTACAAAAATGACAAAAATAACAAAAATTACAAAAATTACAAAAATCACAAAAAAAAAAATTTACAAAAATTACAAAAAATACAAAAATTACAAAAATTACAAAAATTACAAAAATTACAAAAATTACAAAAATTACAAAAATTACAAAAATTACAAAAATTACAAAAATTACAAAAATTACAAAAATTACAAAAATTACAAAAATTACAAAAATTACAAAAATTACAAAAATTACAAAAATTACAAAGATTACAAAAATTACAAAAATTTAAAAAAAAGCAAAAAAAAAACAAAAATTACAAAAATTACAAAAATTACAAAAATTACAAAAGTTACAAAAATTACAAAAATTACAAAAATTACAAAAGTTACAAAAATCACAAAAATTACATAAATTACTCAAATTACAAATATTACAAAAATTACCAAAATGACAAAAATTTCAAAAATTACAAAAATTACAAAAATTACAAAAATTACAAAAATTACAAAAATTACAAAAATTACAAAAATTACAAAAATTACAAAAATTACAAAAATTACAAAAATTACAAAAATTACAAAAATTACAAAAATTACAAAAATTACAAAAATTACAAAAATTACAAAAATTACAAAAATTACAAAAATTACAAAAATTACAAAAATTACAAAAATTACAAAAATTACAAAAATTACAAAAATTACAAAAATTACAAAAATTACAAAAATTACAAAAATTACAAAAATTACAAAAATTACAAAAATTACAAAAATTACAAAAATTACAAAAATTACAAAAATTACAAAAATTACATAAAATACAAAAATTACAAAAATGACAAAAATTACAAAAATTACAAAAACTACAAAAATTACAAAAATTAACAAAAAATACAAAAATTACAAACATGACAAAAATAACAAAAATTACAAAAATTACAGAAATTACAGAAATTACAAAAATGACAAAAATTACAAAAATTACAAAAATTGCAAAAATTACAAAAATTACAAAAATGATAAAAATTACAAAAATGACAAAAATTACAAAAATTACAAAAATTACAAAAATTACAAAAATTACAAAAATTACACAAATTACAAAAATTCCAAAAAAAATAGCACAAAAAAAAACAAAAAATACAAAAATTACAAAAATTACAAAAATTACAAAAATTACAAAAATTACAAAAATTACAAAAATTTCAAAAATCACAAAAATTACAAAAATTACTCAAATTACAAATATTACTAAAATTACACAACTTACAAAAATTACAAAAATTACAAAAAATACAAAAATAACTTAAATTACAAAAATTACAAAAATTACAAAAATTTCAAAAATGACAAAAATTACAAAAATTACAGAAATTACAAAAATTACAAAAATTACAAAAATTACAAAAATTACAAAAATTACAAAAATTACAAAAAATACAAAAATTACAAAAATTACAAAAATTACAAAAATTACAAAAATTACAAAAATTACAAAAATTACAAAAATTACAAAAATTACAAAAATTACAAAAATTACAAAAATTACAAAAATTACAAAAATTACAAAAATTACAAAAATAACAAAAATTACAAAAATTACAAAAATTACAAAAATTACAAAAATTACAAAAAATACATAAATTACAAAAATTACAAAAATTACAAAAATTACAAAAATTACAAAAATTACAAAAATTACAAAAATTACAAAAATTACAAAAAATACAAAAATTACAAAAATTACAAAAATTACAAAAATTACAAAAATTACAAAAATTACAGAAATTACAGAAATTACAAAAAATACAAAAATGACAAAAATTACGAAAATTTCAAAAATTACTTAAATAACCAAACTTTTTAAAATGACAAAAATTACAAAAATTACAAACACTACAAACATGACATAAATTACAAAAAATTATAAAAATTACAAAAATTTCAAAAATTACATAAATTACAAAAATTATAGAACTTACGAAAATAAAAAATTTACAAAAAAAACAAAATTTTCAAGTATGACTTAATATACTGGTCGTTAGATGCCTCATTCTTTATTTTAAATTTCTCCATATAAACATGACAGTCGTCATGTAAATTTAAGTTAATTTTCAGGGGTTTCTTCCTGTTGCAGAACTATGGTTATTGAAACAACTTGTTAGTTTGGCTGTTGAACATTGACTAACTTTATTTTATTTCTTCCTAATAACCATATACCACGATGTACAATATAATAAAGTGATATCTTCCCAATAATGTCGTCATTACTATCTATCTAGTGATCCTCGCTGTAGGCAGCATTATTTTACGCGCGCAAAATTTTTTGCCCGGCACGCTATAGGCAGTAATGACGTCACTTGTTTACATTCAAACGAGTTGTTTACTCGTGTTAGTCTACCTTATATATTTAAACCGTGACCATATATCTTCTAGGATTATGTTTAATTATTCTAAGATTACTTTGTTGCACATAATTAGCATATTTACAAAACTCCTCCTCAACAAAGTTGAGTTTTAAGTTTGGTTTCCCAGGTTTTCCCTAATTCCTTGTGGATTTCGACAACACTCCAGCTTCGCTAGGTCGACCGGCAGATTTCTTAGACTCCACAGCAATACGAACTTTCTTAGTCGCTCTCGTTGACCGTCGTGGTTTAGCAGGTGGTTCGAAATTCCGAATGGATTCCAACGATTTCTCAATTTGATTTTCGGTTTCTTCGGATTCTTCTTCATTGGCAGTATCGAAACCATCTAAATCTGCCGCATCGTTGTCGTTCTCGATTTCCTCCACCGTCTCATGAACGAAAGTTTTCAAAATTGAGTGAAATTTGACGATATGCTCCTCCTGAACGACTAACGTGGGCGAATGAACCAGATTTCAACTCTCTATTTGGGCGATCACATTCCGGTTCCGGCGGCCTAGCTTTTCTTTGCTTTCACGTTGGCAATCCTTTGGATGGACCCGGCCAGCCAGGGGGATAATTTTGTTCGGTTGCTTCAACACGTACAGACCTTGTTTGAGTGTTGCTATGGCAGCAGTTTGGTTGCCATGCCTCATCCGACAACCTTGTTTGTTGAAAATAACAGTTCCATTTTTTTGCATCAGTGACGGAACCGACAGGAGATTTCGCTTACGGCACTCTTTCATGATGTGACCCGCTTTCTTGCAGTAATGGCAGGTCTTTCCCCTTACTTATCCAACCTTCAATGCTAAATCGGATTCAGTACCTTCCTTTTTCGCTGCCTCGTCTAACAGCTTCCGTTCGTAACATAGAGTCGTAAGTGAGAGAGAACGTCAATTCGCTATTGCTCTAGGAACAACGAAGAGTTAATTCGTTGTGTTCGCTGGAATTGTTGCCAGTTGAACAGATGAAAATCCTGAAGGATGTGTTACTTTTTACATGACTTGACGAGAATAAATATGATTATAAGATCAGTTTCCGATACAAATAGTAGTCTGTTCTATTTGATATCACAACAGTTAGCTTCGATTTCATAAGATCCAAGATTTTAACTAAAAATTGAGCCAAGCAATTACGTTCTACCTTTGTACTTCTTTTCTTTTCTCTTTGAAACTGTTTTTCAACCCTTTGAATTGTACCCTTAGAGCAAAATGCCAAATACCAGCATTGTCAATGCCTTAACATTCAAGCGAAGCAATAACCAGAACAAGGCCCTGTTTAAAGTAAAAGTCTTCAGTATCTCAGCAGTATATAAATCTCAAAAACCATCAGCATGGTCCTTGACACTAATGGTATCTTCGTGTCGTGTCCTGAATTTTGCTCTGTAGCGGCACTCTGCTGCCTGATTCTGTTCTGTCCTAAACGAATAATGCTGGCCATCCAAGCCTCTACGTTCACACATTTCAGGTTCAGCGGCAACATCGATTTTTGCCTATAAGTTGCGTCCACCGGGAGAGGTCGACTGTTCCGGATTCGAAATTTTCCATTTTCTCAATACTAAGGTCAATAAAGCTACTGAACTCCGGAAACAGTTCACAATTGGCTATGTGGACAAAAATATTTAAAACATTGTGGTTTTATCTCTTTGACCTCAAAACAACAATATTTGAGATCCTCGGATCAAATAAAATAGCGTTTTTATGACATTCACAGACTGAAATACAATGCTAAATAAGCAGCAAAGAAAATTCATTATACCCTAGAGATTCTTACACCACATTCAAAGGTTAGCCACGAATTGTTCGAGGAACTTAGATACAAAAAAACCCCAATGACAGCGTGGTTGAGTTTTGTCGCATGGACGTGACCAGCCCAGCTAGGGCAGTCAATTCCTTGCTTTATGTTGCGGAAATATCCATGGTGAAATATTATTTGAACCGGAGAATTTATTAAAGTTTACAGATTCCAAGTGGGGGCACCGCCCGATAAACAACGGATATGCCGGCTTTGTTTCGGCAGAATAAATGGAACAGAACAGCCAATTAATCTGGCCGGAAGAAGGGTGGGGGAAGTGGCCGGGAGAATTGCTTCTGAAAGAAACTTTCATTATTATTTGAGATGTTACGGATAATGAAAATGATGTTACTCGTAAACGATTCGGGCTGAAGTAAATGGGTTTTGAATAACTGATTGGGAGCAGATTTCGTTTACCTTGAGAGGGTGGGGTGGTTTTCTTTTGATTTAGATTCTTGTTAATGATTCAAAGCATCTGAATGGAATGTTGAACAATCAATGACTAGGAAAATAAATCCCTCATCAATTTGGATCTACCGTGGTGTAAAGCCAATCTTTTGAAAGACTGGGCAACATTATCAAAAGTATGTTAGCATAGACAAACAAATTCAATTCCTGAATTGAAATGTGACGATAGATTCACACAACTTGGATGATTCCTGAAGATGATATGAAAATGTGGTCTGATTGGTTTTCTGATCAGGAAAATTTAAAAATAATCAGTTTACTTTTCTTGACTCAAATCTCCCCCTGAAATAGTAGAACCGAGAAAAAATGGTAAAATTAAAGTACACTGAATCTTGTTTAAAGTCAATCTTTTCTCAAGTGGATTTATTTTTAACGATTTTTCCAAGCGGTTTTCCAAGCGATCGCAGCTCAAGGCATATAACAAGGGATATATCCAGCATTTTGAACCAATTTTAATCAAACCGTTAAACCATTGAAAAAATGGGCAAAGTCGAGGTGAGTTTTCAAAAAAAAAAAAAAAAACATTTTGATATAAAGGGTGATACGGTCGAAATTTGGTCAATATCAACTTGACGTATTTCTTTCAATTTTGCATTTCAAAAACCTGAACACCCCTCATTTTGAAGGTGTGTGTAGAATGTTGCTCCTATTTTGATTTTTGAATTCACTCTTCAGTTGTCAAAATGCCGTCCAAGGAAGAAGAGCAGCGTATCAAAATTTTGCTCGCGCATCGCGAAAATCCGAGCTACTCGCACGCAAAGCTGGCAAAATCGCTAAAAGTTGCCAAATCAACCGTTACAAATGTAATTAAAGTGTTTGGGGAACGTTTGAAATCGAAAACTGGAAGCCGCTGAGACGACAAAGAGAGTTGCCGGTAGTTTCAAGTGAAACCTTAACCTCTTTACCGAGATGCCACAAATAAGCTGGGTGTATCGTCTACAACCGTGCATCGAGCCGGACTATCGACTTACAAGAAGGTAGTGACTTCAAATCGCGATGATAAACAAAATACGACGGCCAAAGCGCGATCCCGGAGGCTGTACACGACGATGCTGACGAAGTTTGACTGCGTGGTAATGGACGACGAAACCTACGTCAAAGCCGACTACAAGCAGCTTCCGGGACAGAAGTTTTATACGGCAAAAGGAAGGGGAAAGGTAGCAGATATTTTCAAGCACATGAAACTGTCAAAGTTCGCGAAGAAATATCTGGTTTGGCAAGCCATCTGTACCTGTGGCTTGAAAAGCAGCATTTTCATAGCTTCCGGGACTGTCATCCAAGAAATTTACGTGAAAGAGTGTTTGAATAAACGTCTGCTGCCTTTCCTGAAGAAACACAGTTGTTCCGTACTGTTTTGGCCGGATTTGGCATCTTGCCATTATGGTAAAAAGGCCATGGAGTGGTACGCCGCCAACAACGTGCAGGTGGTTCCGAAGGACAAGAATCCTCCCAACACGCCAGAGCTCCTCCAATTGAGAAATACTGTGCTATTGTCAAGCGGAACCTAAAGAAGACCAAAAAAACTGCTAAGGATGAGCAGCAGTTCAAGACAAACTGGCTTTCTGCGGCGAAGAAGGTGGACAAGGTGGCTGTACAAAATCTGATGGCAGGGGTTAAGCGTAAGGCCGGGCAATTCGGATTTGGAAAAGCGGAAGCCTAACTAAATATTTTTCCTAAAATTTTATTCTAATTAAATTTGAAAAAGAAATTTAATAAGATTTTTTAAATAAACGATATCACCAATTTACACGCGTTTTCCCTTGACCAAATTTTGACTGTATCACCCTTTACATGTTGTTCTAACTGAAACTAAAACTCGAAGTGGTGATTTGATTTTGAAAGCACTTTAATGCACTTTTTGGGATTTACCAAATCCCATTTTGAGCACTTTTGTGCCCTTTTTGTGACTTAAGTCCCGTATAACGTACGTATAAAGCTCTTCTGATACTTTCAAGTCCGTTAATGAGTACATAAAGTTCACTAAAGGGAATTGAGCAGTTGATTCTCTTTGTCAGAAAATATGTAACTTTCAATGCCTTCATTCAAGTAAATATGTGACTTTTGGTTGCTTGGGAAATATGAATTTAGAAGAAGTTTGTTTAAACAACTTAATTCTCAAGAAAACTTCAATCTTTGTAAACTGCGAACACTTCAGTCAAAAATATTTTAGCTCTGAATAATTAAAAATGCCAAAATAGAAGAAATTTTTTTAATCATCTTAAACATCATGATTATTTAACTCTTCCATTCATGCATTGTTTGATGGAAAAAAAGTTTTTGTTTTCGCTCGTAAGTTCTATTTTATCAGGAATTAAATGTTTTTCCTTAAGCTTTACATTTAAGGGCTTCTGCTAGGATCCCGGAGAAAATTCTTGAGCCATCATCATTTGAAAGCTACTTAAAAAAATTTATCTTCATATTCAAATTTTCTATCGACTGATCCAGTAATGTTGAAAATGTTTCTCGCGATTTCAGTCTCAAAAAATCATAAAACGACGTTTATTTACTACATCCGACGTTTTGGCATGTTATTCTGCCTTTAATAAGAAATCTGACGAGTTGGAAAAAGTTAACAAACATTTTGATTAATTATGGTATCAGCTCATCTGATTCCTTCCTGCTAATTGTTTCAATATTATGAGGACAAGACAAAATAAATATTATAAAATTAAATGTTGAGGACAATACAAATCAAATGAGTGAAAAATTATATATTTTCTTCAATAGAAAAATATTAACATTGTTAGAACGTGCTCAAAAAACGATTAACTGAACCCAATTGTTATGGTGATAATAAGCTACAAGATTATTATCACCAAATAAGCTACCAAAAAAGCTACAAATAAGCTTACAAGATTGCCCGACCTTACCTGGACTTGCCTCTGGACATTTGACACAAAATTTAGGAAAAGTTCGGTCCGGCCCGGTTGCCCGGATTCGTAGAAAAAAGCCAGGATTTTGCACAGATTTATTCACTTAGTTTTCAAAACTGGGAAAAAAAACTTAGATTTTTGTTAGTAAAAATTTCCATTTTTGCATCCAAAAACGATTTTTTAGCAAGCCGGTAGCCTAAAATACCATTTTAAATCTGCTGATGATATATTTTGAAGTGTATTATGTTTTATTTTTATTGAATAATTCCGTGGTTTAAAGCAAATTTGTTCGGATTAAATCTGAATTTTGGGTTGGAAATTTAAAAATTAGATGCCCGGATTTTGCATGGTTCTTAGATACAATTTCCAGATTCGACCGGTCCAGATCAAGGATGTCGTAATCACAGAAAAATCTATATTTTAACAGAATTTCGAGCAAATTTTCGTCTCAGAGTCTGTGTCACAGAATACAGAATTTTCTTAATAATCACAGAATTCACAGATTTTTTTAAATTTTGTAACGTCATTTCGAAAATAAAATTTTTGTTGCCTTCAAAAATTTGCATTAATAACATGGTATTGGAGAAATATTAAAAGAATGATAATGGTATTTATTTTCTGGACTGAAATGTAAAAAACACATTAATTCGTTATGATTTTTCAATGAAAATAATGGGAATAGTATCACAGAAAATCATTTAAAAATTTTTGGGTAAAGTCACAGAAAGTCAGAATATTTTTTCACAAAAACACAGCATTATTTCGACAATCATGGTCCAAATATGTGCGAAAAATATTCTGGCAACCTTAAATGCTAAGAACAAAATGAGCTCAAATTGAGTCTTGTCTTATACAAACTATCAAAAAATGCTGCTTATTTGAGAGAAAAAAAAAACATTTTATTTGAATTATTTTCTGTGTTGACCCAATGAATTTTAATTGAGGCTAAATTAAGGTTTCTCAAGTGTAAGTCAGTGAAACTCCATAGAAGTGTTTCCCATTTCAATTTTACAGTGCTATTGGTGAATACCATGTTGTTTAAAGTAACTTCGAAGCAGAATGACCTTAATGGGTTATATTCCTATAAAAAGAAAAAAATATGTAAAAACATTTATAGTTTTGAAAGTCATAAATTGATAAAAGAAGATTAGACAAAATGACAGCATCTGAAAATGATCCAGGAGAGCTTTCATATAAAACGTTTTCATCAAGCACGGACCAACTTTTTTGAAGTGGTAAGATCAGTGGAAGTTGAGTCTACCATAAACGTTTTTCAGGAAAAAGCGGGACATATTGAGAAAAAAGCGAAACGGTGGCAAATTTTCTTTAAAAAAAAGCAGAACACGCCCGCTTTAACCGGACGGGTGGCAATCCAAGTTTAATCCTCAAGTGCCCAATCGAGCCTTTAGCCGGGGTTTACAAAATTTATGTTGAAACCACATCGAATTGTTGTTTTTTCACCCTTTTTTCGCTTAATCATGGGTGGCTAAAATTTTCACAAAAGTTTCCTTATTCTGAAGCTAGCAAACAGCAAAAAAAGATTTTTTTATGAAAGATTAAGAGATGTAAGATGTTAGACATCATATCCTCGAAAAATGTACGCTTAAAGTAAAGAAAACGGAATATCTTCGAGGAAACATCAAATTTCATCGAGATCCTGTATGTGTTTGTGTTAGTTTGAAAAAACATTCATTTTATTCATCAATATGGTTTTTTGTAGAACAAAGGTTGTTTATTATCATAAAATACAACTTCTGTAAAAAATTCAGTGACAAATAAAGGATTCCATAGGTTTAAATTTGTGCATACATTGATTTGGATCAAAATAGGGTTGTTCCGCAATGAAAATCTTGTCAGTCGACGTTTCTCGGCCTGCCAGAAGGCCCCATGCCAAATTTCAGCTCATTTGGTTAAATCTAAGGGGTCGCTTAGCGACGCTCAGGTAAGGTTGCCGAAATCACAGAACAATCTCTTTAGTTTCACAAAATTCCGAGCAAATTTTCATCACAAAATTTGTATCACACTCAAAGAACACAGAGTTTGGAAAAAAATTACAGATTTCAATGTTAACTGATTATTCTCAAATAATATGTTGAAAAGACAAAATTTTTCATTTCTTTTTTCAATGAAATTGATAGGAACAACATCACAAAAAATCATCACAGAAATTCAGAATATTTGTTTGCAAAAACAAAGGTGTTTTTTTCGGCAACCTTACGTTTAGGTTTGTTTGAAAAATTAACGTCTATTTTTTCAGCATAGCAACGATACGCAATATGGGCCCTTTCTTTATTGCCCATGTACATGAGGAAACATCAGTTGAAAACAAAACTTTTTAAGTGAAATGAGTTTATATAGATAACTATCATTGACCTGGAAAATCGTATAAATTCCTGAAATCAAAGCAGTTCCAATATGCCCGAAATGCTAATTAAGGCACACAAACCGTATATCGGGGACACAAATAATCCCGAATACGATGTCTCAATCAATGAAATCTTTCGTAATGACTTTAACAAGCGGCAGCCAGTTTGGTGGAACGTGATTTTGCTCCAATTCCCACCAATCATTCAGAGGCTGTTCGAGAGCCAAGAGCCACAAGAGTCGTTCGTTGGTGCCAAAAGTCGCAAAAGGCAAGTTGATAGGAAAGGGGGGCTCACTCACTCACGGGTGCCGCTGCTTTGTGGCTAAAAGGCACACATTCCTCCCGCCAGTCCATCGTCGTCGTCGCCATCCTCGTTCTGTAGATGCCAACTGACTTCCGTGGCGCAGTTCCGCTTCCGCTCAAATATCAGAACCCTATCGACGAACTTAGCCGGGTGTACCTTCGAACGTCAAATGATGCCTCCATCAGCCACAAAGTTGGCCCAGGCCGTGATGTGTCTGTGTCAAAGTGCGATTGACATTGCGTAACCGAAAAAGGATCTCTTTTGGATCTGGGTAAATGTGTCCATATAGGGTAATGTTTCGCTTTATCATAAGTGGAACTACTTTTGGTGTTCCGCTGTAATATTGCTGCGGTTAGAATCCACACGTTACGCAAAGGGTTATTCGACAATCGGGCAAAACAGGAATTAAAACTGACTTTCAGAAATTTTCCCATGGTTACATGTCACAAAAACGAATGTATCGAAAATTTATATGCGAGTGCCAGAAATTTAAAAAAAAACCTGTTTTAGAACGAAAATGAATTCCAATTACATTTTGATTGTATTGTAAGTATTGTATTGTATTATGTCATCTTGAAGCTAAAACGTTCAAAAACGAAGATAAAATCTACTTTAAAAAGGTCTAGCTGGTAGTTATTGAGTGTTCAACTGATTGTCATGATTTTTATCCAATCGGTTTACCATATTCAATTCTTATGTAGAACAATTAACATCAATTGATTATAGTTAACTCGATTTACTAAAATGCGAATAAATAATTGTGGTTTTACATAAAAATTTGTTTTTTGATAACTTTTTTGTAATAAGGATCTTAAACTGCACTGACTTGATCATTTTCATGGAAGACTTTGAACTTATTTTAAAGTTTTGCAAATTTGAGTAAGGAAAATCCACCATTTTTTCGAACTTCGATGGTCTATTTCATACAAAAATTACTCGAAAATCCACCTTTTTTCTTACCAATCTTGAAGAGCAAGAATCCTTCTAGAATAACAGGTATTAAAAGTGGAACATTTCCAGCAAATTCTTCAAATTATCAACGAAAAAGGCAAATTTCCTAGTAAATTAACAGATTTTCGTGATTGTGACGTCGCAATGTGTATTAATACTAAAGCAGGGCTGCCTCGACACTACCTTCTTTAAATATTCCTTGGGTGACGAACATGTTACTTTGTTTAATACATGGCAATACACGCACGCCAGTTCTGCTTCACTTTTTTTTAATTTGCTTACTCAAGCAATCAAAGGGGCCGTTCAAATATTACGTAACGTAATTTCTAAGCAAAATCCACCAAGCGTAACAATCTGCTTTAACACGCTACTCTACTAGGTAAACGGTTTATAAATCAAACATCCATTTCAATAATATCGGTTTATAAAAAATTAAATCAACTTTTTTAACTTTTAAGTATAAAATCGTTCTGAAGCTTGAATTTATCCAGATATTAAAAACATGAATTGCTTAAACTGACTTTCAATGTGTGATGTATTCGTGGTAAGTTAATTCAGTTGGACAATTAGTTTAAAGTAAATAAATGTTATATTTTCAAAAACAAACCTTTCGTGTTAGCTTTAAGCTATTCTGAGTTGAAATTTCAACGAAAACGATAAGGTTTTTTTTCGATTATATGCCCTTTTGTGATGTTCGTTCACATTTCATGTTCATGAAAGGGCGGATTAAGAAGATGAAAAAGAACTATTGAGGAACATTTTGTAACTTCATGTCCATATAAGGCTTTTTGAAGCCCTTTTTGCAACTTGAATACTGAGTGATACGATTGACATGTCAATTCGGAGCCAATTCCCTTTAGAATCTTCGATATTCGGACTGTGGATTAACGCATTTAAGTAGATATGGGACTTTTGGTGGTGTGTGTTATGCTTTCAGAAATATCTAAAATTCAATTTGGATTAAAACTTCTTAAAAATTTCGTAATATCTCTCGAGTTTTGCAAAATTGAGAAAAAAACATTTTAAAGTCTTCTATAACGCGCTTCCAAAATAGTAAAACTTCGCTCTTAAATTCTTCGCCCTTCGGACGAATGTAAATTGTGTTGGCTTATGTGATAATTCCTATAAATTAAAAACTTTTTTTAAAACTTAGTTATTTTGCTATAATTCTTATATATTTTACCTGATAGGTATTGGGATAAATCGAGTTGTTTTCATAACTTCTGATATTTATTTCTCATTGTGATTTGTGATCGAAAAATCATACTTCTAAATACGAATTTATTTCTGAAATAAAATCACCAAATCAGTCTGGAGCATTTGGAATTCTACTTTCGTTGAATTTCTTTTGAATTTCAAGCTCTTATACTACATTTTAGTTACATACTTACATTTTTACTCTGAATGACTTATAAGGTGAAAGGCTCATAAATAAATATTATTATAATGATTATTACATTTTTACTACATTTTTTCTAGAACGAGTGAAATGAAATTTGGAACCTTTATTATTGAGACCTGAATATCTATGTACAAGTTAGGAAACTTTGAAAAACTGTAGCAGAATTTTGAACTGGGGATGGGGTTTTAAGGTTTTGGAATCATTTTTTTGTCTAAATTGTTACTCTTAAATAACCTTATCCTTGTACGGTACACAATTCTGCGCATTTTCGGCACAGAGGAATGCCAAATAGGTATTGGATTTTTGCAACCTCTTCTCTGGGTGGAGATGATTATATGAGACAAACGACCTCTTCCTTCTTAAAGTCCGTAAAGCACCGGTTTATTTGTTCTACTCAGAATGAAATGTGCGTAAGGGAATAAAATCGATTCAATAATGACTTTCCCATATGCAAACAATATTTTAAAAATTAATTTTGAGCAATGCTTATAATGTTGGGTTCTGTTTAAAACGCAGGTTTCAGTGGTGGAATAGAGTTATCTTTATTCAGGTTTGTTCGTCAAGTCCTTAAACAACTGCCCGTTTCATTAGCGATAGCTATTTGTCACTTTCCACTTCTCATATTCCTTAACCGGAAAAGTACTTATTCTCAATGAGTACTTTGATACTCTTACCCATAGTATCTGGCAATACTGTTGTGTTACCATGAACCCAATTTTAGTAGTCTCGCTTCACCATGTGATGATGTAAACATTTATACAGCATTTATCATCATCACCTGTCATCACCAATCATTGATCTATTGTTCTTGATTGCTAATTGGACATACCGTGAAGGCACCAATGGCCACGCATTTAAACTATGATGAATGTTCACTGTGCAGTAAAAAAATCATTTTTCATACGATTCTTTACTTTGGAGTAAGTTATTTTTCATTACAACGCCACAAAAAACGCGAATTTGGAAAATGTGTCGGTGTACCAATGGCCGCACATGCATATGTTGCTTGTTTCAATTGCCGCTCACAAGTGTACCAATGGCCGAGCACTTTTTTAATTAGGGTTTATGTAAACAGTAAATTAGGTATCCAAACAGTTTTAAATGTTGTTAACATGGCTCTCAGGCTGTCAGTTAAGGATTTTTATGATTCACACATCTAGCACCGATTTGTCTCCATTGTTTGCGAATCTAGTCTGGTGCTGAATTAGTATGGGACGCCATTTTTAAAAAGAATTATTTTGCCGGAAGATATTTTGGAACAATGTTTTTGATTCCGGTTTCGATAAATCATCATACTTTCGGCGAGCCGTCTGAAATTCTTCAGGAAATTGACCGACTAAATCCAAATTGCTATCTAATCTCAAATTTCCGACTTTGTAGCAATTTTTATTAGATAATCGTTTCTTCTGTTATTGTCCCGAAAAATGGATTTTTTAAAAGTCGGATGATAAAAAATTTTGATTGGAATGCCGGCCTGTTAATCTTATGTAACCTTTGTGAACTTTTCGAAGAACTTCTCTACGGTTAGCTGCTGATAAATACTAGAAGATTTTCCGTGCGCGGCGACGAAAACATTAAAAAATTCAATTTTCCTCAACCTCAACAAACTGTTCATTTTTCTTCACAAATGATTCATTTTAAAGCTACATACAAATAACTTACGTTCGAAAACTTTTGCCGAGATGCAGCAGAATCAGCATCACAAAAACTCAGCACCGATAAAAATATCTTTAGCGACTGTTACTTGAATTTCGAGATGTATTTTTCGGCTTTCAGTCTTTTTAAATAGTGAAAACGACTATTTATTTAACGTTCCAACGTTTCAATCCATATAGGATCGTCATCAGGGACTGCAAAGTTTATTGTGTGTGGACTAAATTATGTTGAAGTTGAAAAAGAACAATCACTACCTTTTTTGGACATGATGTTACACAGAAGCGAAGATGGAAAAATCACCACCGACTGGTACATGAAACCGATCGCGTCTGGTAGATTTTTAAACTTCTGTTCCTTCCATCCACTTCATCAGAAGCTAAACGTTGCAACCAATTTTGCTAAACTTGTTTCACTCTTTTCATCTCGAACAAGCAAGAACGAAATCAACCAAATCATTCGAACAAACCTGAGGTTGAACGATTATCCGATTGGATTAATTAATGGGATCATAAACCGTCTCAATGAAAAGGATAACACCCAAACAGCTATGGTAGCGGAAGATAACAAAATTACACGTTCGCTCACAAATATAGATGGTCTTACCGCCAACATAACCAAAACATTGCGTTCGTAATATGCTGATATACGAACAGCAAGCAAACAAGTAAAAACAATTGGGTGTCTTTTTCCGATCATAAAAGACAAAACGCCGCACGATGAACAAACCAACGTCATATACAAAATAACATGCAAAGGACATTGGAAAACAGATGAAACACAGGAAGCAGAAAACTGCGAAGCATGCTACATAGGATGTACTACGAGAAAATTAAAACAACGAATCTCACAACACAGGACTCAAACTAACGAACTCAAGCGCCTATGGAACATCGGATACACAAAACAGGACTACGCAATACAACAACTTCGCCAACAGACAGCATTATTGGAGCACGAAATAGCTATGGATCACCTGTTCGACATAGATAAAGCGGATATCATCGACAGGTGTGACAACGAGAACAAATTGCTGATCCTGGAGAGCTGCCATATAAAAACAACAAAGCACGCGATAAACCTAAAAAAAGACACCGAAAACATACATTCAACATACGCAAACATTTTTAAAACACTTCAACACACAAAAAGAAAAATAAACTCAAAACATAAAAACACCAACACAGAAATACGAATCCAACAACAACCTGTAAACAATAGCATACACTAGCTGAACCAGATCAAAGTAAAACAAACAGTGGAAAGTGGTGACTGTGAAAAATCGAAGCAGTGAAAATTTAATCCAAATATAGGAGGAAGTACGAATTTTCACACAGTAAGTCAGATAACACTACATAACACTAGAATCGAAAATTAATCACAAAAATTATTGTAACAGAACAAATGACAGCTTTACCTGATCAGCTGAATCAAACCTGACAAGAAATACGACACATTTTAGGTAAGAATCAGATAATCTTGTGAAGAATTTTTTGATAATTTAGTCCACACACAATAAACTTTGCAGTCCCTGATGACGATCCTATATGGATTGAAACGTTGGAACGTTAAATAAATAGTCGTTTTCACTATTTAAAAAGACTGAAAGCCGAAAAATACATCTCGAAAGATAAAAATATCCCGATCAATGAAGCCCGACGAATGATAACCACGAGCAGCAGCACAACCAGCTACGCGAATGCAGTGAAAGCCAACCAGAAACAACAGATTGCAACACATCAGCAACAAGATCATAAAAAAGAAGAATCAAACCAACAGGCGAGCCAGAACCAAAAAAGAACGCTAGAAAACCCACACACTCCAACAGCACCGCAACAATCCTCCCAAACTGATATCGTCAGTTCGGGTTCAGATTCACCGCCTCGAAAAAGGACCCCTCTTCCATCCTCTCTTCCTGCAACTTCGGCAAAAGAAGTTGTTCGTGAAGAAATGGTAGCACACTCTACCCGATCAGTCGTGACGCGTAGTATGCAGCAAGTGCGGCCACCTGAGATACCCTAATCACCTCTCTTGCTCACATCTTCCCCTTCCTGTTGCCTTCCACATCCCCTTCCTATAATTCAAGTGACCCTCGGCAAATTATTACTTGTACATATAAGTTAAATGCCTAATAAACATTAATTTTATTAATAAAAAAAAATACCACATATCGTGGGCCTATCCCTTATCACTAAAAAAAAGTTCTGTTTTATTTTCAACATAATGTTCGTTTACTTTTTTGTTCAAAAAAACGTCCGCATACTCTTAATATAATAAATTTTGGAGCTAAGGATGGCCACACAATTGGTTTGTCCCATTTAGATCAAAAGAATACGGCTGTTTTCTACGCCTTTTGGTTTGGATCATGGATTTTCTTTAGAATGTATTGTCCTCCTGGTCCGTTTTAACACTGGATTCTTCGAGGTTCTCGCTCAAAATGTCGATTTTATTATCAACAATCACGTTACCGTTGTTTCGCATTGAAAAATTTACAACCGCCCCCTTTTGATTGCTACTGAGTTAAAAAAAAATTAATGGAAGAAAGATCTTTAAATTACCAACTTTTCAACGAATTCATTGAATTAAACTTCAGATTTCAGATTAAAATTAGGGGTTGATTTTTACTTGGGCCGGTTACTGGATGTCTTTCGTTGAAGGCAGTTTAATTAAACAGAAGCTTTGCTGAAGCATGAAATTGTTTTTCTTTCATTTCACTGATGCGTGTTAAATTGAACTGCCTTATGTCAGTGTTAAAAGACATAAAAAAATACTACTGATAAAATTGTTCAGCAGAAAATTTTCTTAAGCGAATATATAAATAAAACCCATAATAATCAGATGGCTCGGTCCCAGAGTTAAAAGAAAAGCCAAGTTCGTTTGTTAGAACAAAATGATAAATCTACCATACTAACCTAACAGTTTAAAGTTACTCATGTAAATGTTTTTTTCAAATTCAGCAAAAACATTCATGGATGAATCAAAGCTTTTCAGACTTTAGGGTGTGAAAAATTAAAAAATCGTCCCAAATAGACATATAGTCTTTGTATTAGTTTAATGTCTTCTGTTTTGTCAGAAATCCGATACGTCCGAAATGGGAGCACTCGACTTAAACGGACCGTTACCCTATGGCAGTTCCCCGCGAGGAAGAGTTTTCCTCTAGAAACCTCGAAACCACATACTCCCACTGTACCCCTCGCCCCCATGCCAGCATCTTTCTGGAAGCAGAAGCACACACTCGTCCAGGGCACGTTGATTTGAAAGGCACACCTCGAGACACCGAGACCGGGACCGGGCAAACTTTGAGAGGCTCTTAACTTTCGACCCTTCAACACTGAAGATGGCCGCCGCTCATCGCATTCGGTTCGTGTTGCTGACGATGTGGTTGAAAACGTTGGTAAATGTCGTAAATGGAGACGATCGTGAGTTTTCCTTCCGTCTTCTGCGTGTGGCCCGGTGATATGGCCTATGGTTATGTATCGGTATGTTTGCTCTATCGAAGGATTCCCGGAGGCGGGCGGCTTGGAGCAAAGCCATCATCCATAGGACTCCCGCCATACTTACTACTTATTGCCAGCAATTGTCAAAATGAGGGTTTCGCTCAACGAGCAAGAAGAAGAAGCCTCAAAACGGATTTTTGTACGTGCGTGCGTGCCCATCGAATGTCGAAGATCAAGATAACGGGAACAAACACTCGACGGGAGCTTGGTTTGGTTTTGGTCCTAAGTGTTCCGGGGAGTAATAGCCAGTTATGGGTATGTGCGCACTTTCCATGCGATACGATACGAATGGGGGAGCTAGAAAGGATTTGAATCTATATTGAGTTTACTTCCCTCAACGTTACAAAAAATTAAGATATTCAAAACATTCAAGATAGGAAAAACCAGCTCCCAAACATTACAAAGGGAGTTTGATTTAAAACTGTGAACTTGAAATTATAAATATAGACCCCGTTCGTTTTTGGCAACATGCCCGAACATTTTGTGTTGCCAAAATCGAATGTTGCCAATATTGAACGGTTTTTTACCTGAAATTTCTTTTTCTTTGTTTTTACAAAATAACTATTTTAAATATCATTTATGTTATTTAAAATCAATTTTCGGTCAATTTTAGATTTTTTATAGTTTGTTATCTCATGTTTTTTTTATGAATTTTGCACTATTTTTGTTTTGTTTATAATCTTTGTTTTTTATTGTCATTTTTGCTGTTTTTGTCTTTCTTCATTATTTTCAAGTTGATTTTGTCATTTTTAAACTTTTGTTTGTATTTGTTTTTGATTTATTATTACTATGATTATTTTTTATTTCATCTTTTTGTAATTTTCGAGCAGTCTATAAATAAAAAAAAGGTTTTTGTTGTTGTATTCTATCATCATTTCTGAACGTAAAAACATATTTTTGGTGTTTGTCTAAATTTGATTGGTCCTGTTATAGAGAAAACTAAAAGATAATGTCGCTTCTAAAAACCGTTCGTTTGCGGGTCTGTACTTTAGTCGAGTTCTTAAGTTTCATTTTAACAATGCCATTTGAGGCCCTCAGTGTAAAGTGGTGTTAGTGCAAAAATGATTCATAATCTACATCTACAATTTTTTCTCTTAATTTGTTTCAACCAAATGGTAGGTTTCCGGAATTTATTTTTAGATTATGTTATCGACATAAAGAGTTAAAAGCAGGTTGCCAGATTGCACGGTTTTATCCGGGTTTGCCCGGGTTTTTTAATCCAAAATTTGGGAACAGTTCGGCCCGGCTTATTTGCCCGGATTTTAATTAAAAAATGCCCGAACTTATTTGCTTCATTTGGTAAATCAAACAATATCAACCATTTTTTTATTTATGCTTCAAATACACATTTTTTAGAGCTTGTTTTATAAAAATAATATAAAAAAAACCTAAATTTAAATCGGTCGATGAGCTTTGATGAAAATAATTTTTTTTCAATATTTTTTGTTGATCTTTTTTCAGTAATTTGTGGGTTTTGACTAAATTTGTCCGGATATAACACGGATTGTTGGTAGTAAATTTTTAAATCTGATGCCCAGATTTTGCCAGGCTTTTTAAAATTGCCCGGATTTGTTGGGCCCGGATTTGTTGGGCGTTCAGAAATTCAGCAGCTTGCTCCAAAACCGATCCGTACCCCTCTGTGGAATAAGTCTACGCCGACACTTGAGCTAAGCATGCGCGGATCTACGGGGGGGGTGATGGGGGTGATCACCCCCCCCAGACGGAAGAAATTGAACCATCAGAAAAATGGTCACAATTTTTTCAACTCAATTTAGATGAAATATAACTTTCAATATATCTTAACATTGACATTACCATTTTTACGCGTGAATAAGAATTCAATAGCTGCTTAAAAATATGCTTGAATTGAGTATAAATAGTATGCGCGTGTAAAACTTCGTGTAGGCGTCGGGCGTGCAAAAAAGGATACCGTTAAATGGGGCATCATGCAAAAGCAGGGTTAGATGCAACATTTGTATACCACAACACTTATTCAATTTTTATTTAAATATACTGGAATAAAAATATCATTGAATGATAACAAATTGGTGATGACATAATTTTTAACATCGTGGAAGAGTTTATAAAAGTTTTTTATTCTCATTAAAATCCAGTAATAATGCACAAATTTTTACATTTTTAGATCCCGTAAAAGACTTTACCCAGTATGACGGATTGGCTTAATGATATCACCGACAAACTTTTAGTGCTTTCATTATCCAATACCAACACTCTTGGTGTAAAAATATTTTTCGTACAATCACCTTTTTTTTCTTAAATAATTTTTGTAATTCAGTTTCCTGTCTGGGGCAAAATGCAACAAAATGCAAATCAGAATCTCGTTTTCATATGCTGGGATATGATTTTTTTTGCATTACGCGATTGTTAACATTAAAATTCCATCCATTCTAAGAATTATTTTCATGATTTCGGCTAATAGAATATTTTGTAGTATTTTTTACCCCTAAATGTTTGCAACAAAGTTACGTTTTTTCCTTAAAAACTGTTTTGACAAAAAAAAAATGTTAAATTCAATTTGAACATAACCGAAAATTACTGCAATTTGTGCTTCATGCGTCGTGACATCACAAATATATAAAAAAGTTTAAGTTTTCAAATGTTTTCATTTTTTTTTATTAATAAAGGAGTTTGTTGCAACTTTCCCCTTTTTCTTAGTTGGGTTAAAATCGCATGGTTTTGTAAATTTTACAATAACTGGTGAAACCAATTATTTTTCTGATTACGTCAATTTGAAGTCCCATCACTTTTAAAACTTTTGATGTAAAATCGGTATGATTGTCTGTGGATATTAAGTTTTTACAAGTGATTGAAATTGAAAAATGTTGCATGTTGCCTCAGTTGACGGTAAAGTTTGCACCTCACTCTTTGAGGAATTTTCTTAAGCATGACAGTAGATTTTTGTGCAAATTGGAGTGAAACTATAGGTTTTCACTCTCACTCTCAACGCTATGAAAATATTCTGAATTGTTTGGTGCGTGATTCAAAGAAAGTGTTTCTAAGATGGAATAGAAAAAGGGTATCAAACAAATTGAGGGTCTAGGAAGTTTGATGAGGTTTCTAAAAAAAAGAAAAACGAATAAATTGATTTTCGGCGATTTCAGTCACGAAAAAATCTTAAAACGATTTTTATCTCTTCATCCGATGTTTCGACATTTATTATGCCTTTTACAAGGAGTCTATTAATATAAATAAAAAAAAATAGTGTAACAATATATGATGTACTTACTGAAATTTCTCGTCAACATTTTTCCTGTCACAGTTTTTATTTTTCCCAACCACTTTAAAAGTTTTGGCCGTATTTTTTGAAAATTTACTAAATCACCCCCCCTAAGAGCAATCTCTAGATCCGCGCCTGGAGCTAAGGCGTCTAATGAAGCGTATTCGGGTCCCTGATGCTATTTCGACTGAGCCGTGTCAACTTGGATCCAGAAATGGTTCAAACGATTTAGTATCCGTTCCACAGTGAGATGACGAAAACCCCAAGTTGCTCTGGATTTACCTGTCACGCATCAAACCTGACGTCACTGAAGATGCTGTTAAGGCTATGGTCCATGCCAACCTTGGTGTGGAGGATGCGAATGTTGTTAAATTGGTTCCAAAAGGAAATGATATTAGCACCTACCGTTTCATATCGCTTAAAGTCGGCCTATCTCCGGATCTAAAACCAAAAGCATTAAATCCTGATTCTTGGCCAAATGGATTGTATTTCCGGGAATTCGTGGACTACAGCTCGAAGCAGTTTCGTGGTCCTCAGCAATAACCAGCCATCAGAAAAACTTATCTTGACTTCGGGACGCATCATTCATGTTAATTCGGAAGTTCTCTACTCTGGCCACCAACGACCGTCCGTTCCTGCTGCAAGTCGTCCCGTTAATCGGTCAGGTGGTTTAGGGGGAGGCTTCCAATTGCCATGCTATGGCAAGTATACATCTGTTTCAAGTTTTTCTCCCAGTGACGCATTTGTACCTTCCAGCTTTACATGGGCCTCGGATTGTGCGTTTTTCATACCTTATGATGAATGCTTCGATGCTGATGCCAGCCTTATGCTGCAGCCTACCGCTAACAGTTGTTTGGATACCGTTGCTAACGCGGCGTTTTTTTAACTGGAATTCGGGACGCATCACTCAAAGCAATTGGAAAGTTCTTTACCCGGACCACCAACGACCGACTGTTCCTGCTCCAAGTCGTCCCGTTTATCGGTCAGGTGGTTCTGGGGGAGGCTTCCAATAGCCATTTCATGGCAAGCAAGTATCCTTCGGTTTTATATATATTCCATCTAGTCACATACCCCTGCCTTCTAGCCCCGAATCGTGTGCGTCGAGTTCGACAGCACCTGTCGATAAATTGGATGTCTGCTCAATTGGAAATTTGGCTGAAAATTTGCCGATTGGATCACCGGGATGCAACGAACTTAGCACAATGGAGGCCCCCAAGCCCTTCGTCACAGTCGCGCAGTTTCCAGCCAGCGTCAACAGTCGTCCCGGCCCTGTGTTCGAAGAAGGCAACGGGGCTCTCCAGCCTGTGCTTTCAGGCAAGTACCCTTCTTCTTCTCCCGCTGCGTTCAATGACTGCCCCTCAATTTGCAGCTCTCGCCCTATTGATCATCGCAAAACACGCCCAATTGACGCATCCAATTCATCTGACGCGCTGCGCCTGTATTACCAGAACGTGCGTGGTGTGAAATCAAAGATTTGTGAGTGCTTCGTTGCTACATCAGAGCTCGGCTACGAAATCTACTCATTCACCGAAACCTGGCTCGATTCTTCAGTACCGTCTAGTCAGCTGTTCGGCTCAGATTATAATGTATTTCGTTGTGACAGAAGTAGTATCAATAGTCGTCGTAGCAGGGGTGGCGGAGTACTTATAGCGGTGTTAAACAAGCTCAGCGCATCATTGGTTACTTTAACTAATACCAATTGCATAGAAGCCTTATGGGTGAAAATTTCGCATGCTCATAATTCGTTTTTAATTGGTTTAGCATATATTCCACCGGAAAAAAGTCAGGATGGATCAATTATCGATCTGCATGTTGATAGCTTATCTGAAGTTAGATTGCAACATCCTTCGTGCAGCGCCATTCTTCTTGGTGATTTCAACCAACCGCAATTGATGTGGATTCGTGGAGACAGTAACAATATGGTAATAGATTCTACTTCAGTATTAACATCGGCTAGTGCATCACTTTTGGATGGAATGCAACTGAATGGAATGAATCAAAGGAATTCTCTACGCAATTCTCAAAACCGAATGCTGGATTTGGTTTTTACGGACGAATCTATCTCAATTAGCTCGGTCACTGAGGCCATCGATGCTGTTGTTCCGATTGACATGTATCATCCTCCGTTTAATTTTGACATCTCTTTTCCAAACCCTATCGTTTTTGATGAGGCGTTCGATACTTCAGCTCGCAACTTCAATCGCGCAGATTTTGACACAATGAATCGAGTCCTTTCTGAAATTGATTGGACGGATTTCCTTAATTGTACGGACGTTGATATTGCCGTGAGAGTATTTTGCTCAATTTTGGATGATGTTTTTAACAAATCGGTACCCGTGGTGCGACCTCCTCTTCGACCTCCCTGGAGTAATGGACGCTTAAAGCGGTTAAAACAGTTGCGCTCTAAATTACTTCGAAAGTTCACTAGCTCCAGGTGCCCTTTCACTAAAATAAAATTGAACGATGCTACAAGAAGATATCACAGTTACAACCGTTTTTGCTATCGACGTTATGTTGCACGTACGCAAAGGGAGCTTCGCCGCAATCCGAAAAAGTTCTGGAAATTTGTCAACTCAAAACGGAAGGAATCCGGTCTGCCTGCGGTACTCCAACTAAATGACACAATTGCCACGTCTCCTGCCGAAAAATGTAACCTCTTCGCGATGCACTTTTCCAGTGTTTTCTCTGATCTATCGCCAACTGCTGATCAAATTTCCGCAGCCGTCACTCGATTGCCCATCGATGTGCTGAATTGGATGTTTTTTTTTCTATAAGTAAGGAAATGGTTCTAGAAGCCATTGCATTGGTAAACTGAAGTATACTACATCAGCCGGACAGGATGGAATTCCAGCTTGCGTTCTTAAAAAGTGTCGCACTCTTTTAGTGAAACCACTTACCCACATCTTTAACCGGTCCCTCGAACAGCAAAAATTCCCCGACGCCTGGAAAAGATCGTTTATGAGCCCAGTTCATAAAAAAGGTGATAAGCAAAATATTCTCAACTACCGTGGTGTCACATCACTAGCTGCCTGCTCGAAGGTACTAGAGAGGATCGTAAACGATGTTATTTTCTCCGCTTGTCGGAACTGGATCTCTGAAAATCAGCACTGTTTTTTCCCTAAACGTTCGGTAACAACGAATTTGACAGTTTTCACATCATATTGCATATCACAAATGGACGGCGGAAAACAAATTGATGCAATTTATACTGATATTTCGGCTGCATTCGAATCAGTGAATCACGATATTTTCCTGAAAAAATTGCAACGTTTGGGATGCTCTGAACGACTATGTGCTTAGATAAAAACTTATCTTAGGAATCGCCGTTTAGCTGTTAGAATTGGTTCTGCAGAATCTCCTGATTTTATTCCAAAGTCTGGGGTTCCACAAGGCAGCAATTTGGGCCCTCTGTTGTTTACAATTTTCTGCAATGATATTAATTTCCTTCTTACTGGCTGTGAAGTACTCCTGTATACGGATGACCTAAAAATATTTTTGGTCCTAAACAGTTTAGCTGATTGTTACGAGTTACAAGGCTTCCTGGACATGGTTGTGAACTGGTGTGCTGATAATTTACTGGTTTTAAGCGTTGCTAAGTGTTGTGTTATTACATTTGGTCGAAGGAAACATCCATTCATATATGAATACAGCATACTGGGTGAGTCACTGCAACGTGTGGATCAGATAAAGGATCTTGGAGTTTTATTGGACAGTCATATACTTTTAAGCCCCATTACTCTGTGGTACACTGTGTCCAGTGTATAAAAAGCCTCAGTGTTTATTTGCAAAACGGAATGGAAATTTCTAACTGTTCGAGGTTAACATAAACTTTTTTGATGGTTGTGATACAAATCTCGATAATTCGTCAATTTATTGAAGATCCCAATAACATAACTCTAACAATTCAAATGCATGAACATTTTAAAGACTATAAAGAAAACCTACAATCTTTTATCATTTATGTTAAAAAAAGATAAGAAACTTTTTCCCAGTTAGCTTATATGTATAACATAACGAGCTGAGCTATGATAACCCTCTTCTTGAGTTGGGCTTAGACATTAATACAACGGAGATTATTAGATTATTAAAAATTGATTTAATCCACAAATATATAACGAATGTTGCATCTTTTCCATGCGCAGAACTATAAACTAAAACAAATTTGATCTGTTAAAATTTGCTGTTATGTGTTGCCATTTTCAACCATATTGAAAAAAAAAATTAAAACTTGTAACATTTATTTATTTTTCAAAATTTATATTAGTTTTTCCAGCTATTTTATATCACGACCAAATCTTTTGTTTGAACTAAAAAAAAAAGTAATTTTCTTTTCCCTCACACTAAAAAGGATGCTTTATGAAACAAAAATCATTGTTCATCTTCTTAATTCAATTCCATGCGAACGACTGATGAATGAATTTGAAATAATGACCCATCCCATCGTTAGCTTCAGAGCAGCCGAAATGAAATTGGGAATGGAAAAGTGGCTCGTTTGTCACAGCGCATCAAGTGCGGAACATGGAAAATGTGAGAAAATAACCATGACATAATTAGAGTACAGCCGAATACCGTTTCCTACAGCAACAACCGCACAGAGCCTGGTCCCGGGCCATTCATTTACCCCTCGTTACTTTGGGCTCTTCCCGCCCCCTCACAATCCCACTTGTTTCCCGCAAGCGACGCCACCGTTATCATATCGCTTCTTTTTATCCTTTACCAATTGTCGTCAACAGCTCTACGCCCACCTCGAGGCGCAAGGCAAGGGCAAAGGGAAAAACCATTCATTGGGCATCCCCACCCCTTGCTGCTGCTGTTTTGCCGCCTTGCTGACTGAAGATATGGAAAGCAATTCGCGTGCTAACAACAGACCATACTCCAAAAACAAACGCAGGACAGACACACACACACACACACATATACGATCGCACATACACACATACATACACAGGAAGATGTCGTTTCAGCAGTTTACTTTCCAAGATGTGTGCTGTGCTGCTCCATTCAATCCCATTTGTGTTGATATTATAATGAAACGACATGGACCCTCCACTATACCGATTCCGATGTAGAGTACGCTGTTTGGCCATTAGAATGGATCAAAAAGTAGGGATGGTATTTTTCGGACAGCGGCTTCCAGCCATTTTCTAGCTTTGATACCATTTTTTCAAGTTTATTGTCCAACAGATGTTTTTGAAATTTGTGAATGTTCCTCAAGGCAGTATGTAAGCTCCAAAGGTTTTCAGATATATTCAAATAATCTAGCATTGTTACAACATGCAAAATTGAACCAGTCCACCGGATCTGTGGATGTGGAAAATTTTGAATGGGATTGAAGCACGAGGAACCTCGATTTGAGCATAATATAATGAAAGTAGCGAACATCTAATAGAATAATATAATAGAACACGACGAGGACCGGGCGCCACTCAGCTGAGCGTGTGAAGGGAAAATTCCGCACTCAACTCGCGGTTTTGCGCTGGGCCTGTCCTGAGCCCTGAGTCCCATGTCCTTTAACTAGAAGTGCGGAATTTCCGTATCATTGAATGAAACATCCCGATGCAGAACGTCCACTTGGCCTATCCTTGAAGAATGGTGGACCGCGCCATGTCCAGGATAGGTCAACCGTGTGCGGACAATGCGTGGACCATGTGACGCGTCATGTTAAATCCGCACCAACATTGAGATGGAATATCCTTACATACATATCGCCAAGTAGTCGGCAAATCAAGAATAATCGTACATATTTAAAAGTATTTGCTCAATGGATTGAAATAAAGGGAAAATGGTACTGAAGAAATGTGCAAGGATTCTGTTTGAAATGTTTTTTTTTATGTTCTTCAAAAAGAGGTATGGATATGGAATACTTCCATGAATTGATGTTTGTGTTTGTTTAACGTCAGTGACGTTACGTCACTCAGTCTGTCTGTCCCCAATAGATTCGGAAACTACTGAACCGATTTTTTGTCAAACTTGGCAAGTGAAAGCTTTTAAGGCTGAAGAAAGATCTTGTAATGGTTTGAGAACTCTTCCACTCACAAAAATCGTAAAGAGTTCTTCTAATAAATGAAAAATGTTTGAATAACTCAAGAACTAATGAATCAGAAGAAACTGAATTTGGTATGGTAAAGCGAATACGTTTAAATTTAATACGTTTATATTTAATATTTTATTTAGGTAAAATTATTCTTAAACCCTGAAATTTCTAGGATAGTCTTAAGGCTGGCATGTCAAACTGGGGGTTTGCGGGCCGCACGCAGCCCGCGGCCTGATTCAATGCGGCCCGCCTATTCCCGTCTTAAATTTTCACATAATTCCCTACTACACAGAAGTACGCTGGCTTTCCTGCCACAAAATATTAAAAAGATTTTTTTTTGCTACGAGGGTTTATGTAGTGACTTTTGGGTCTTATCGATAAATGATTAAAACACTTTCATTTGTGCTTCATCCAACGCACAATGGGGAAAAAAGGGTACAAACCGCGAAGAAATTCAATATCTTTCGTGCTACATGACCCAAACCTATGAAAATATACATTCCTTTTGTAAAAATTTCCGGAGAATCGAATGGACATTAGTTTCAAACGCCGCACAAGCTTACGAACGGAGATATAGTGCCTTTTTAACCCCTTATTCCCCTAAATTTGGTAAACATTCCAGAAAAACACTGATTCGAACCAGAGAATTTTGAACGAAAACAGACCTATCATGTGTAATTTTTTCTGAGGAATCGAATGAAGGCTGTTTTGGCTACCGCACGCTTCAGAAAATGGAGTTATGGCTGTTTCTACCCTCAATTCCCCTATATTTTTCAATTATTTCAGAAGAAAGCTAATTCGAACTTGAAAATTTTGAACCAAATGGGTTGTATCTTGTATGTTTTTTTCCGAGAAAGCGAATTAATGCTGTTTGAGCCCCTGCACGCTTTGGAAAATGGAGTTTATTTGTTTACTAGCTGATTTTACCTGGCCTTGCTCGGGTGCACATATATAAATCGTAATGAGTCGTTTGACTTTTTGAAATTTTGAAAGTTTTTTTTTTCATCATCATAACAAATTGGACCATGTTTGGCCATGTGAGCTTTGTAAGTTTTTTTAGTCTTCTTAAAGTTTTAATTGGTATTATTAGCAAAGTTTACCGTTTTCATATTATTGAATAACTAATAGTTTTTAGGTTTGCTAAAAGAAATTTGAAATAATTTCCCTTGAATGCTTATCCATTCTATCACGAAAAACTTTTCAACCTAAGATTGCCAGGTTTCCCGGATTTATCCGGATTTGCTAGAACATTGGAATCAAAGTTTTAGGTAAGTCCGGTCTGGTCCGGTTTCCCGGATTTTGTTGCAAAAAGCCCGGATTTTGCCCGGATTGATTAACATCATTTTTAAAACGTAACATAAACTGAGATTTTATATTTATTATATTTTTTTTTTATTTTTACGTTCAAAAAGAAGTTTTGAATGGGAAGTTATAGAAATAATCATGATTCGTGTGCTTACGGAAGCTTGATATACAAATTAAAATCTGCTGTTGCGGTTTGTTGAAAAAAAAAAAATATATTGCAAGTATATTTTTCGTTATTTTTACTGAATCATTACACGGTTTTGACCAAGTTTGGCCGGATATTGCCAGGATATCGGTTTGAACATTTTGAAATCAAATGCTCGATTTGGCCAGGTTTTTCGATCAAATTGGCTGGATTTTTCCGGTCTCGATACGGCAATTCTGGCAACCTTATTTTACACCCACCTTTTTTTTTAGGAAGCTTATTGAATTGGATTACCCTTTTTTTCATCAAATGAAAACATTTTTTATCTTTTCCATGGGTTATCTAGTGAAAATCCAATGCATTAAGCTTGTAAACAAATATTTACGACCTCTTTTCAAGATCTACCCGTAGAATGAAATACCTATTTCAGTTTTATTTTGTACTTAGAAATGTCTAAATAGATTTCCGCTGAAACCTCATAAAATACTTCCTCTACATGTTTTCAATGTGCTTTTTTAGTTCTTATAATGAGATGGTAGAATTGAACATATCGATGATCAATAATAACTTAAAATTTAAAAATTTACAAATGAAATTGAATGGTACAAAACTAAAAACTTCAGATTAAGTTACTAAAAACTAGTGCGTTGGATTTGGTTTTAATTTTTTGCATAAAATGATCGTTTAATTGTCTAATTTCTATTGTAAATTAAATTCCTGCACGGCAATCAAAGTGTTGAGGTCGCAGCCTTGAACTTACAACCCTCAATTTCATGAATTGTTTCCCTATGAGAAGTTCCGAAAATATGAAAATGGTTGGTTCCTAAAAATTGGAACATTAGTTTTCAGTCAAAATAGTTTTTCAACTGAAGAAGTCAATTCATAATGAACTAATGTATCCATACTTTACACATTTTTGTAGATTATCAACCACTGTTCTTCTCAATATATTTCTAACAGGCGAGTAATTTTTTTCTATCCTAAATGAAGGCTCATTATTGCAATCAAATGCCTCGCACCAGTAGGGGAACATGCCCTATTATGCGCCACCTAAGCGAATCGCTGATTTCCTAAGTATTCCACGTACAAATTGTATTAAAAATGGGTGTAATCGTTGAAGAAAAGTGTTTTCTACAAATTCCTATGATTTTTCATTACTCAAATTGCAATAATTTCTTAAAAAAACATGATTTTTAAGAACCATATTCAAAGCCACAGAACAAAACTGTGTTGCGAATACGCGCCGCTGTGTATTCAATACGCGCCTAACAGCCGAACACACCCGAGAGCAGCCGAAGACCGAAAACACACCAATACTTACAGACACTTTGACTGAAAAGAAAATCAAAATGGACTAAAAGAAATTTAACAAAAAATGAAAAATAGATTTTTTGGGCTGAATTA
This sequence comes from Uranotaenia lowii, assembly GCF_029784155.1. Taxonomy (NCBI): domain Eukaryota; kingdom Metazoa; phylum Arthropoda; class Insecta; order Diptera; family Culicidae; genus Uranotaenia; species Uranotaenia lowii. The sequence goes on along the minus strand of NC_073693.1, from coordinate 210,316,855 downwards.
ACGCTCAAAATATGGTTTTAGACTTTTTGTTAATTTTCAATGAAAATTGGCCTTTTTGAAAAATTAATGCTATTTTCAGCCTACTACGATTGGCGCGTTATAAAGAGCGCATGGGCCGTAATAGAACATACTCATAAAAAGCATACCTTAGCGAGTTCAGTATGATTTTTTAGCATAAAATCATAGTTAAGATCCGTGCGGTGGCTCAAACAGGCTTCGTTGGATTCCTCGGAAAAAAATCACATAGGATTCATTCTAATTGGTTCAAGATTTTCAAGTCCGAACATGCTTTTTTCTTAAATCATTGAAAAATGTAGGGGAATTGAGGGTAAAAACAGCCATAACTCCATTTTCCGAAGCGTGCGGTGGCTCAAACAGCCTTTATTGGATTCCTCGGAAAAAAATCACACAAGATACGTCCCAAAAGATTCAAAATTTTCAAGTTCGAATATGCATTTTCTTAACAATTTGAAAAAATGAGGGGAATTGAGGGTAAAAACAGCCATAACTCACTATTTCAAAGCGTGCGCTGGCTCAACCAGGCTCCATTGGATTTCTCGGAAAAAATGGCATAAGATAAGTCTCGTTTAGTACAAAATGTTCAAGTCCGATCATGGGTTTTCTGAACTTTTTGAAAAAATGAAAGGGAATTGAGGGTAAAACAGTCATAACTCCTGTTTTCGATTTGTGCGATGTGTCAAATAGGTTTCGTTGCATTCCTCGAAAAAAATCACACATGATACGTTCCATTTGGTTCCATTTTGGAATTGAGGGTAAAAACAGCCATAACTCCATTTTCCAAAGCGTGCGGTAGCTCAAACAGCCTTCATTGGATTCCTCGGAAAAAATCACATAAGATACGTCCCAAAAGATTCAAAATTTTCAAGTCCGAAGATGCATTTTCTTAACAATTTGAAAAATGTAGGGGAATTGATGGTAAAACAGCCATAACTTCATTTTCCGAAGCGTGCGGCGGCTCAAACAGCCTTCATTCGATTCCTCGAAAAAAAACTACACAAAATGCTTTACTCTTGGTCCAAAATTATCTGGTCCCAACATGCTTTTTCTGAGCTATTTGAAAAATGTTGGTCGATTGAGGGTAAAACAGCCATAACTCCTGTTCCTAATCCGTGCGGTGGCTCAAACAGGCTTTGTTGGATTCCTCGGAAAAAATCACATAGGATTCATTCCAATTGGTTCAAAATTTTCAAGTCCGAACATGCTTTTTTCTTAAATCATTGAAAAATGTAGGGGAATCGAGGGTAAAAACAGTTATAACTCTATTTTCCAAAGCTTGCGGTAGCTCAAACAGCCTTTATTGGTCCCAAAAGATTCAAAATTTCCAAGTCCGAATATGCATTTTCTTAACAATTTCAAAAAATGAGGGGAATTGAGGGATAAACAGCCATAACTCCATTTTTCAAAGCGTGCAGGGGCTCAAACAGCATTCATTCGATTTCTCGGAAAAAAACACACAAGATACAACCCATTTGGTTCAAAATTGAAGGGTAGAAACAGCCATAACTCCATTTTCTGAAGCGTGCGGTAGCCAAAACAGCCTTCAGAAAAAATTACGCACGATAGGTCTGTTTTCGTTCAAAATTCTCTGGTTCGAATCAGTGTTTTTCTGGAATGTTTACCATATTTAGGGGAATAAGGGGTTAAAAAGGCACTATATCTCCGTTCGTAAGCTTGTGCGGCGTTTGAAACTAATGTCCATTCGATTCTCCGGAAATTTTTACAAAAGTAAAGTATATTTTCATAGATTTGGGTCATGTAGCACGAAAGATATTGAATTTCTTCGCGGTTTTTACACTTTTTTCCCCATTGTACAACGTTTTAAATACTATGTTTTCTTTTTCAAGGAATCGGACATAAGTGTTATCGTCTAAAACAGATCCTTTTTCCAAACGATAACACTTATGTCCGATTATGATGCAATCTTAAGTGCATGAAAAGTTAATCATAAACGTAGTTTTCAGTGATACTAGTTTGGGCTTCAAATTTCTCTAAGAAAGCACAAAAGTTTGTTTGAATGTTGAAAACCAATGAAACTTTAACAATGCTTCAGCTCTCACACTTTGATCGAAGAGCTCCCCTAGTCTTTGTGGTATGCACTTTTCTCATTTGCGGTAACAAGATTGGTGTGCTTGATATGTAATATTATAATACATTAATTGCGAATGAGGAGGGACCAAATTCCCATCTGTGGCCATGAGTGCATCATAACATGACATAATTAAGCTTCATTTTGTTTTCCCCCGACCAGCAGCAGTTGACGTCCTGGAGCTTTGATTGCAATACAACACCAGAACACATACTCATACTTACGTGGTATAGTAAAAAAAGTCAACAGTTAATTCTGTCAGCGATTTTATACCACCCCCAAACCACACCGAGCTCAGTAATTGCATTCTCATTTGCACTGCTTCAACAAGCAAGAAATTGTATCCCTTCCCAGAATATTAACAATCAAGACAAGCTGGCAACCAACTCGCTCAGACTCTTACTCTGACTCTGACTCTGACTGACTGATGTGTAATGAATCATCCCCCCTTACTGCTTCTTACTGGCATTGAATCTTCACAACAACACACAGAGCAGAAAAGAGGAGAATGGAAAGCGGAAAAAAAGATGAAAACAGCATCAAGAGCTGTCGACGGGAGCGTAAATGGCAAAAGAAGTCGTTGACAGCCCAAGCAGAATATATCCAAGGAATAAGGAAACCTTTGACGGGGGGTTTCGGTATTATAATTTTCTCAAAGAATGTATGGGAAAATTACCATGGAGATTCCTCATCTTTGATATGACCGGGAAACTCCTTCCATCCCATCGCACCAATTCACCTCCGATTATGCAATGGTGGGACTACAAGTAGCGATGAAGTTGTCTGGCATCTTTACACCCTCATTTGAGCTTGTTTTATTTGAACAAGTGCATGTGAGCTCGTTATTCATCTCTACTGAGAGTGCATGGAGTATCTATATGTATGTATGTTCGTATCATTTGTTATACTGTTTTTTGAGAACTTGCTAACAATTTTTTACAGGCGAAATTTGTCAGTCAGTTGGAAAACTTTGATTAGGGTTTGATTTGAAGTTTATTGGACTTTTGAAATTATGTCGATGTTCTTTTTTTTAATCAAAACATATACTTTTTTATCAAACACATTTATTCAAAATTTTAAATGTAGGTATGAGTAACTTCAAGTTTGCTTCAAAACTAAAACTAAAGAGAAAAAAAGCTTCCACTGGAAGGTTTTCCAGATAAGGATAAAAATACCTTTTATGCAATTAAGTGTTGAAGAGTGAACATTTTGACACTGAAAAAAGTATTGAAAAGTGCTATTTCTCAGCACCGAATTCAGTGTCAAAAAGTGCATTCCATGACCTATTTGATCATATATTTTCAGTCGTAGGCATGGTCGTCCACATGTTGTTTTTTTGTTGACATGCACTTCTTGTAGGATAATTTGTAAATTTTCAATTTACGACTCGTGCTGAAAAAATCTAGTTTTTTCAACTTGATGCATTAAAAACTATTTTGGCCAAAAAATTTAAAAAAGCTTTGTGGGGTTTAAACCCCTCCATGAGGATCCATCAAAAGCAAGCGATGTACACTCTAAATTTTAAATTTTTTATCAACTTTTGATGCTTAAGTAAGATTAATCGATAGTAACAATCTTGACTCAAAACTGATGTTAGGGCGTCGAAAGCTTATTCACCTACAGTTTTTCATAATTTATGGATGGTTTTTAATTTCTTAATACAGAATTTTATTCAGTATCCTTAGAAGCAAAATCGAAATTGCATTCGCATTTTCAAATTTTGGATCATATATTCAGTTAAGTATTCTTGATTTTCGGTTCGAATCATCATTAAAAATTGAAATTAAAAGATGTGTTTAAAATCGTCCTTCAAAATTGGATTCATGATTTTTTCAACACATGCGCGTTTTACATTTAGTTAATATTTTTCCGAGTATGAAAAAAAAATTTAAGTTTTTATGTCATATTCAGATTCGAAGTTCATGAGCTTTATTCTTATGCTTAATTCAAACATAACAAAGCTTCAAAATAGCGATATAGATTCATCATTCGAAAATTTTATTTTTAATTGAGATTTGCAAGTCGGATTAAAAAAAACTTAATTGAAATTAAGAATAATCATTGAAATCCAAAACATCCGAGTTATTATTATGAATTCATGATTGAGAGCTCCGAAACTGATTTCAATTCTTGGCTCATATTTCTTAATTCAGAAACCGTTTTAATGTACATTCCAGAAAACGTAATGAAATTCCGTAACAGACTTAAAAACTTAAAATTTTAATTCAAGTTCAAAATTCAGATTCAGGTTAAGCTCGTAAATGAGTTCAACAATCAAAACAAGACTATAAAGTTGACTATATCGGTTCGTACTTCTATTGCAAGAGATCGCAGGCTTATAACTCTGATTGTTAGTTCGATTTTATAACTCAACCAAAGTCAGTTTGTTAGCAGAATTGAACTGAAAATGCAACAAAATAAAATGAATTATAGTTCATTTTGCAAAAAAAACATCATCCACTAGAATTGTTTTTTTATGAAAATAAATTGAAAATGAAGAAACATATATCTAATCTTAAAAAAAAAACAGGGAATTCCAAATGGCTTGGCTTATTGATAAACATCTATTTGCAGTTTTGACAAGAACGAAATTTCAAACTGTTATCTTTAACTAGGTTCTAGTTTGCATAAATCTTTTACTTTTACCTTTGAAAATTGGATTTATATTTAGAGTTTTCTTTCGAAATTGAAGGGTTTCTTAAAATAACTTATTGTACGTTCAAACCAAATAAGGTAAATTAAGCTGGCCAGATTACCCTACACAGAAAAAAAAATGTAATGTTACGTTGCACGGAATTTTGCATTTTTGAACTCGAAGATTAAAATCGCTCGCAAAGACATGTAAAAAACACAAACAAATATTTCCAATTTCGAAAATCCATGTAACCTCACATGTAAGAGCATGGGTAGGAAGGAATCGGGTATTTTCATGTAATTTTTAAGCTCGTTTCATGTAAACCTCCGTTCACATTTTATTTTATTGTGTATTGTTAATTCACAGACAAAAACATGTAATGTTACGTACGTGAGTTTTTGAAATTGAACATAAAAATCTCTTGCAAATCCATGTAACCCTACATGTAAGAACATGGGTAGAAAGGAATCGGGTGTTTTCAAGTAATTATAAAGCTTGTTTCATGTGATGATTCAAACAAAACATGTAAATTGCCGATGCATGCAAACTCATTTACATGTCAATGCTAGTGAGCTATAGCTTATAAGGTTTCCAAAAAGGTCAGCCATTTGTAATTGAACCAAGTCGCGAACAGTTCGTCAAGATGAATTAAAACTGTAATGAGTGTTTAAAATTGAAGCAGTGCACATTTTTTTGTCTGAACAGTTGAAGTTGAATTCAGTTGCGAATATTGTGTCTCAGCAAGTTCGAATTGAAATGATTGTCGAAGGATAATGTTCTTGTGTGATTGCCGCTTTGGTACTTAATGTTTATTACCCGAACCCACATCATACCATTGTTATTTTTCAAATGATAAAGTTTATCAAACAATTTTAAAACGCAATTAAACTTGAAATTTGGATCCCAATTGGAGCTTCAGCGTTAAATTCAGTAAGCACAACATAGTAAGGTAATTGAAGGTAAACAGCTCTACTTTAATAAATCAATGTGATTCTTTTTTAGTTTAATGGTCACCAATTAAAGACCTAATGGATTAAAATGAAACGGATGCTTACTAAATGATTGTGGAAAGTAACGAAATTGTTATGAACGTCCTACACAACAGTTCAAGTTCTCTGTGGTGCAAGGAAGCCGTCTACAGTGGAAGGTTTAATATTATTTTAATGAGAATGAAGACGGTGAGTATAACCACAGATGAAGTATAACTCTTCACAGCTAGATTGAAGCTCGGTTAACATTGTCATACTTACCATTTTCATTGGCCTTCAGCACTGCTAAGATTTTTAACCGTGACCATAGTTTCAGCCTTTTCATAGCTCAAACTCTCCTGTCCTGGATAAACTTAGATGTGTTAAAATACAATATTATAATCTTCGTGATATGATCACTTTAATATTACCACTTTAAAAATAGATATCGTGGCTTCTCTATTGTCCCTAGTTCCGGAGAGAACAGTTGTTTCGTGTAGTAGATTTTCATCGTTTCCGAACACAGTTACCGCTTTTTAGAGTTTCAATTAATACGTCTTAAATTTCTGTTTTTTTTAAATTATAATATCCCCGGCTAACATAATTCGAATGTTTATTTCGAAAGAATCGATCAAAGGGGACCGAATAAAAGGTACAGCGCTATTATACATCAGGTCCACGGAGTTGTAGTATTTTAATTAAATAATTCAAAACATATTTTTGAAAAAAAAATCATAAATATTAATCAATTTTTGATTAGTTTTTAATACTCTTATTCTTTCCATATTCAATAGTATTTAATAGAACTTCATAATATAAAATGAATAATTTCATTCGTTTTTAAAAACATCCAACCAACACATCTACAGGCATTGTTTTGTCAAACCTGTTACACTCTATTGTATTCGCCCCTGCTCCAAATCATGACACGATCAAGCAGTTGTTCTCAAATTTTCCTTACAACATAATTAAATAAGTTCTCAAATGGTCGTGAGTCGTTTGAAATGAAATTCCTTAAGTTGCGATTTTCTAATTAACTCATTCAAATAAAAAGGCTACATACAAAGAGGCGCAATCTGATCCCTTCCCAAATAATAAGCTTGCAACCCTGCTGTGGGGCTGCCTTTAAGACTGCTTGGTTTTGCTCGATTGGAATGACACTGACAGAAAATCGAAAATTCCAATAGTGACATTTCGTCTCTTTGTCAACTATAGGCTCGTTACAATCAAACGCTTTGTTAGCTGTTAAATGTGCAGTATTCCGACATTCAAAGTAAAATTTTATAAAATTTAAATGTAAATAATAAAATTGAACTAAAAAACACTTTTTGGACATTGATATTATACGGCCACATTTTTTATTCGCTAAATGCTGTTGTTTACGTTGTTTCTTCTTTATAACGTTTAGTAAATTCATTTTATTATGTGTTTAAAGCGAAACTCACTTGAGACTTTTCCATGTTTTAGGTTTAGGTTACGTCCTTTTGATTTAGTAAATTCTCAGGCTAGATTTTTGTCGCGTCCAAATGTAAATATTAGCTCCATTCAATCGTAAGTATAAATTGGTTTCTATACTGGTTTCTGTAGGTAGTTGTTCAATGAAGCAAATTAAAATAGATGGAAACTAGTCAAAACCGATCCAGCTCGGCAGCAGAAATCGTTTAGTCTTGGTAGAAATCGAATCGATTGAAGTCAATTGGAAATTCATCCTTTAATTTGACTAGGCTGCCAGCCGGAGAGTTATTGTGTACGTCGTTTTATCAAAATTTTGGTATTTTTTACGATAATTTTGTTTTTTTTTTCTTTTAGGTCGGATTCTATTTTTCCGCTGCGGTCAGGCAGGATAACTTTTCTTTCGATAGCCAAGTTCTCCTGTGCCAAGGTTAGCATTTCGGTAAATTTTGTATTCGGCGAAACGAAAAAAAAACTACAGACAATTCCAATTCCGAGTACCATTTGGTAGTGTGACCCGTTTGTTTACGACTTTGCTGAACCAGTCACAGGTTAAGAACTTAACGCTTTGTGCCAAGGAACGGAAATCAACATCCAGAAGTTGGTCGAGTGCTGGTGCTCAACAGAAGGAACTTTAGAAAAGAAGAATGGCCAAGAAGGAATCGAAACCAGTTGAGAAAATGAATGCCGCAGAACAAACTCTGATTGAAGAACGTAAATCTAAGGACAGATATCCCGAATTAATGCCCAAGATATTAATGAGCTGTACCGTGATTTCTGGCATGTGCCAATGATTTTAGTACATGCATGTATTTACTTTTATGAGGCTGTTCGGCCAGGATAAAAACACCAAAATCTCTGTGTCTGGCGTGGACAAGAACTGGCTTTTTCTCGACCTCAAGTCTGAGAAAATTGGGAACTTGGTCAAGAAGTCACCAAGTTCTACCGAGATGAAGTCTGCAGGTAAATTATTTTGATCGGTATGCTCTTAAAAAATACACATTTTCCAACTAAACTTAATTGAATTTCAATCTAGGTAAGAGTGCTCCGATTTCCTGTGAGGGCTTTACAAGCACAAAAGAAATTGGTCGTCTCTCACATGCCCTTGCAAATTTTTAAATGGGAAACCAACTTTTTAATGTTTTAAATCACAACCAACTGGAAGTGAATAAAAGGTAGGCCCAATTTCAATTCATTTTTATGACAAAAATTCAATCAATATTAACCAATATATAATATTTTTTTTCAAACTAGTGAATCAATATTTAATATTTTGCAAATAAGAATGATAATCGAATATTCTTTCATATAACTAAGTAATTGAAAATAAATCATATGATTTTTACATTTCACCAACACATTGAAAGGCATCGTTATGAGGTACCTGTTATACCCTACACACAACGAAAAAAAAATGTAATATTACGTCACATATGATGTAAATAAAAAGAAGCATCATATATGACGGAATTTTCAGTGCGATTAGAAAATTACACGTCTGTAAATTTTGGAGACGTGTAATATTAAACAAGACGTAATTTTTAAACGAACGGAATTTTAAAATATGGTAGTGCGGGCTTTCGTCTACTAATGAATGCTGTTTAATATGTATAGCGAAAACAAATGAAAACGAAAATGTATTTTTCTTACGAATATATTATGATTCCTATAATGAACTAAAATATAAACCAATTTTCTATTTTGATCACAGCAATGAAATTTTTGTTGGTAGCGCTCGGTGGGGATCTGCAAAAGAGAAAAAAAAAACTATAATAAGAATGATAGTCTAAAATAGTATTTGGTAGATTATACCTGTTTATGCAACGAAAGGCACTTCAGTTGAAATAGTCTTATCGTGCTTAACTGCATCTTCGACTGATTTTTCCCGAAATGCTTAGTGGCCATTTATGTGATCAGCTGTTCCAGTAAACGGGTCTCAAAGGCATCACCAGCGTTCTTGTCCACTGTATGGGTACGGGGAATCCTTCCAGGTTTTAACTCAGGATGAAACATCTAGTCAGTATGGGTGCATTACCATGATAACAATTTGTTTCCAGGAATATTTGTTTTGACTGAAAAAAAGAGAAGGGAATGGCGTGTTAACCAAGATATCAAAAATTTCGTACAGAAAAAATAACAATCTTGAAAAAGAGCACTAAAGTTTGTCATAAACTGCTATCGTTTCTTGTAGTTTCTTCTGCGTTCATGAAAAAACGATTCCAGATGTTTTTTATGTGAAGGATTAGGCCTTTTCGGCACTCTCGTTGGGATTTGAAAACGGCATCAGAGACAAATTTTTCCAAACTTGATGTAATTTCTTCAAAGGCAGGTTGATTATTTTCAGCGGCGAGGGGAGGGGGTGATTTAATGAAGCTGTGAATCGAAAATCAATCCCGGCAACAGCTGTTGACGATTGGGTGCTGCCTTTTATGCTGGTTGGTGAACAGAAATTTTACTTACTTTCACTATTACTGTAATCCGGATTGGTTCATCCTTAGCTGCCGTTTTCAGCATTCGCAACGTCGTCATGTTGGTTGACAAAATCGTCACGACCTCGATGCTTCCGAGTAATCTTCCTGATCTGAAAAAAAATCAGAAAACTATTGAATAAATTACGATATGAAGAGCAAAAATTACCAAACCTTACTTGCATGCACCGATATTCGAAACATTTGTTTACATTTCTAACTGGGGTGCCAGGTGCCTAGATTTGTTCAGGTTTAACAAATCAGATTAAACTTTTGAACCCCCATATCGCAGACATTTCTCAACTGGTTTTCTGTCTGCCTGCTTTCAACACTCTGTGATTGTACACGATAAAATAGCGTTCAATGTAATGTAATATTAATTAAATAAAAATTACTTGTCATTAAAACATTACACGACGTGTAATTTTTGGAAACTTCTTGTTCAGTGCTGTTAAGGATTCAGTTGTTTTGTGTGTACAAAAATAATCAGTAAAATTACATCACATATGATGTAAACAAAAAGAAGCATCATAAATGACGGAATTTTACATTACGAAATCTTGTTCAGTGTCCTGTAATATTAGTGTGATTCAATTTCAGTGCTTTTAACGGTTCAATTATTTTTGTTTTTTTAAATTTACATTATGAAATCACGTTCTATGTCATGTAATATTATGGATTTTCGATTTCAGTGCTTTTAAGGATTCAGATTTTTTTTCTGTGTACTGTACATACTTTGCTCGTGCAACTGGAATTGTCAAATCATGACACGACGAATCAGTCATTCTCAAATTTGTCTTGTTCCCTAGTCAAATAAGCTTTCAAATGGTCGTGAGTCATTTAGTATCAAATTTCTAATTTCGTTTATTTTAGTAAACGCATTCAATTTTTTGCTAAGTTGTTTATCGTAGAATACCTATTCCCAATTAAAAGAAAAAAATGACCAGAATTTAGTTTATGAAAACATTTTGATTTTTTATAGAATGATACTTAAAGTGAGTTATAGAGAATAAAATCTAACCCTAAAGAACTTTTAAGAATCCAATAATCACAGAATTCAAAATTAACATTTTTGGTGATCTGTGATCCACTTTTTAAAAAAAATGTTTACTTACTAAATATATATGTATTTGAAACAGTTTCACTTTTTTTATTGTTACTTTGTTTATGTACTATTGATATAAATAGTGTTAAATCCAGTGATTGAAATCCTCACCAATTTTCTCATCAGAGGCATTCAAAATACACACTTTGAGGCCTCGCATAGCTATACAGGAGACGATACATATACATTCATTCAAACCTCCCCCCATGAGGAGGATCTGCTCTGAGAGACACTATCCGTTTGCTGCCCCGAACGAACTCTCTCAACGTTCGGTTGCTACATGATGCATGAAGAAGACGAGGCACACATACTCATTTACGTTGTTGAATTTGAATAACTCGAGCCGACCGCAAAGGTTGAGGCAACAACAAAAACAACCGAACTTATTGCGTTGCACGGCCCGCAACGTATGGTGAAAGAGGGGGGAAGAAAAAGAAATGAAAAACTAGCTGCCTGCGTGCGGTTGCTGTGCAATAATAGCAATAGCAGAAAAACCTCACGCATTCGATCCAGGCACAAACGAGGAGACTCGGGTTTGCTCTGCCTTTTGAATTCGGTTCCCTCAAGGTTGTGACAGGAGATGAGTGAGAGCCATTCGTTTGGTTTTTTGGATTCGCTGCCTCGAATGTATATTGCTTCATGAAGGCGGCCATGTTGAGAGCGTATACATCATCGGTTTTGTCGTTTTCGCTGCCTCAAAGCAACCTTTGCTTCCGAGTAAAGCGTTGAGCGAGAGATGGTTGATCAACTCATGCTCAGCAAAATTCAATCACTGGTTAAATCTAAACGTTATAAAAATGCAGTTTGTGCTCAATATTTTTATCAGTGAAGCGAACCTTTTCGCTTACGCCCTTCTGAATAAGGAAAGTTTCCGGTTTAGATTTTTTTCAGATTTTTTTTTTACATTGTTACATTTGGCAGTTTCGTCCTTTTTAAATGTTACACTCGAAATTTTCTTGCGTCATTTGAATGTAAACATTTTTTTCTTCAAAACATTGTCTTTATTTCGCCGCGTAATTAGCTCGAAGGTAATTTTGCTGAACAGTTCCGAAAAATAATAATTGATACTTATTACCTTGTGAGCTTAAACTTTACTAGTCTGAAACATAGCCGAAAAGTAGTTTGAAATTTTGGATTTCTAAAGAAAGTTATTTTTCTTTTTTGTAGATTAGAGGGTTGGCTATATTCCCTCTGCGGCCAGACAATCGACGGATATAAACTTAATTTCTACGGTGTTTCTGCGCTGATTGCTGCCTTGTTCTCCCGGCCAAACTTCCTGAAGAAATCTCCATCAAGAAAGGTTCCTGCTTCCGAAACCACCGATGGCAATTTTCCGTACCGGGAGATACGTTATTGCGTACTACGTTTCGGACGAGCAGCTGCGGGACAAAAGTGTCGCACAACAGGTCGAAGCGCTGTTGTTTACATACATTGAGATGCTTCCAGCTGCGCACGCCTGGAGTTTTCCGGGCATCGGAATCATTGATTCTATCCCTATTGTTTTCTTCGTGCTGGATCCATTGCTCTTGGCACCGTTCGATAGTGTATTTACCACTGTGCTAAATCAGCCACAGGTTAGGGCAGTGATTAAAAACTTGCTTTGTCCCAAGATAGATGAAGTCAATCCAAGAAGTTTGCCGATCTTTAGATCAAGACAACTAGGGGATCTGGTTATCAACAGAAGGAACCTTAAAAAGCAAAAAGAAAACGGCTAAGAAGGAACCGGAACAGGCTTAGGAAATTCATGCGGCTAATATGATTCTGGCTGACAAATGGTAGGTACATAAAATTTCGTCTAGTACAAATGGTTTTATTCCATTGAGGATGCACCAACCAAATCTATTTCTTACTTTTAGGAAAAATCTGGTACGATATAATTTGGTACGGAGAATTCAACTACCTCGAAGAAATCACCAAGGTTTTTATGAGGATAACGTGATTCGGCTTGTATCAGCAATTTTACAAGATTTATTCCTGTGTCTGTTGGACGTGGACAACAGAACAATCTACGGTATCTGGGCGGACAGGACCTGTTTGTAACTCTTTTCTCTGATTGGCAAGTCGATAATGAAGAGTACGACTGGAAAAAAAAATCCGAGCCCAAGTCCGAGGAAACTAAAATTTTGGATCTAGTAGTACTTCTCTTGGGACGCGACCAAGCCGGATAAAACTTCAAGCACAGTTAGTTCGATTGGTTTGCTCTGGGTTTCCTTTCTCGGTTTGCTGGCGGCTGAGAATATGTAGGTAGTTGGTGCGTCCTGAAATGTAACTTGCTTGAGATAAATATCTCCGTTTGGTTATTTGAAAATGGTGAAAAATTCTTGCAATTGGTCAGCTTTCAAATTAATAATTCAGAACTGTGCAATAAATTGTTTAATACGCAAAATATGTTTTGATTTGTTATTTGAAACCTTATTATTCCATGCACGAATTAATTCCAATAGGATTGATAAAACAATCACTAAATGTAAAATTCCTGTAAACAAAACCCATCATGCTTGTTGAAGATTTACATGATTTAAGTTTTACATTTCAAGTAATGCCAAGAAGAATTACATGTAATGAACTGTATTTGCACTTGTAAATACCCGAAGTCCTTCTACCCATGCTCTTGCATGTATAATTACGAGAATTTTTCTAAGTATGTACTCACATTTCAAGTATTCTTACATGTTTTGTCCAGTGTTATTACAAGTAAATCCGCGATCCTTTTCTACCCATGCTTTGACATGTAAAGTCACGCGGATGTTTTCTTACTTCATATCCAGTTGTATTACATGTGATAAGCTTTTTCATTGCATGTAATGAGCTGTACCATTACATGTAAATACCCGATTCCCTTCTACCCATGCCCTTGCATGTAAAAATACACGGATTTTTCTAAGTGTGTATTTTACTCGGACTTGCTCGAATAATTCATCAAAAAAAATGGGGAAAGGTTCGGCTGCCCAAATTTTGTTAGAAAACCTGATTTTTTCGTATTCATTCACATTGTATTGGAAAATATTAAAAAGTGCAACGTTGAATTTTGTCACCAAACATAAAATTTTTCAAGCTAAACTTATAAAAATTAACAAAAACGATTTTTTGGGAGACTGTAAAACGATTCATAATTAAAATTTTTCAATTTTTCAATTTCAGTTGTTTTGCTTTTTCAACACTTCAATTTTTTTGTATGCATAAATCCTACAATTTGGATTTATTACTTTTTATCAGCAACATTTTTACATTTTTTGTGTACTTTAACTTTAACAGACACCAGTGCAGTTAATAAATTTACAAAAACATAATATTAATGCTTTTTTCTTCTTCAGAATTCAATTTTATTGATTTGACTTATCTACTTTTGAATTCAAAATCCATAAAAACAGGTCGAAAAAAACATATGAAGAATCTGGAGACGGGTTTGACTTATGATTAATGTGCCCCGCAGGTTTTAATTTTTTTTGAAAATTTTAATAAATATTCCATAAATTGGACAAAAATTGCTTTATTTCACGGATATGACTTTAGTCGTTTTGGGAATCGATTTCGCTGGATGATTTAAGATTTCTTATCGACATGATTTATTATCAAAGTTACCAGAAAAAAAAATCTCGACATGTTATCAACAAAATATTTATTTTTCCAACTCCAAATTAAAATATCCGGTTCTTAAACTTACTTTGGTTGCATAAGGGTCTGCATTTTTTCTATTGAGGAACCAGTGTCGAAAATACTTTCATATACAGTTCTCAAAACATTGTCGAAGTGATTTGGAAGGAATAAAACAATCTGTTTCTTTAGGCTGAAAAACTTGATTCTGAAGGGTACAGACCCCGTAAGATTTTGGCAAAATGCCCAAACATTTTGTGTTGCCAAAATCGAATGTTGCCAAAATCGAACGGTTTTTTCCTTAATTTTTTTTTCTTATATTTTCAAAATAACTAATTTTATTATCATTAACGTTATTTTTAGTCAACTTTCGACTATTTTTAGTCATTTTGAATTATTTTTTTTCAAATGTTTTCCATGCATTTTGCACTTTTATATTTTGTTTATAATCTTGGTTTTTTCTGTCATATTCACTGCTTTTTTTATTCTTCATTATTTTTTAATTGTTTTTGTCATTTTTAGTCATTTTTTTGTATTTGTCTTTCGATTTTTTTTTATTTTTATCTATTTGTAATTTTTGAGTACTTTATAAAATTTAAAAAAAAAATTTTTTTTTTGTTGTATTTTATCACCATTTGAGAAAGTAAAAACGTATTTATGGTGTTTGTCTAAACTATATTGGTCCATTAAAAGAGAAAACTAAAAGGTAATGTCGTTTCTAAAAACCGTTGCCAAAATCGAATGTTGCCAAAATCGAATGTTGTCAAAAACGAACGGGGTCTGTTTTTATTGCAAAAACTCGATTTTTTCCAGTACAGCGTAAAATTTTTAAATTACTACTTAACAACATCGTTTGTTTTTCGGTAGGAAATGTAAGTCTTTTCAAAATCCAACTTCGTAACGAAAAACAAACATTTTATTACAGAGTTACAAAAAAAATTATTCTGTTATTTAACTCAAAATATCGGTTTTTTGTGTTTTTTTTTTTTTTTTTAGATAGATAGATAGATAGATTTTAATAGATAATAATTTCATTATATTTGAATTCATTAGGTACCAATGTATTTTCAAAAATATAGAATGTAAGCTGTAACTTTGATGTTAACTGTAATACTTTGTCGAAATTTACTTAACAATCTGTAAAATTACCTATAGATGTTTCTGTGATTTCGGAAATCTTGTTAAACATCTCAACGATCTCAAACTTAACTCCAAGAAAAAAAAATGAACTGTAAGAAAACAAACAAAACTTCAAGGAAAATTTTAAACTTTTTGAAAATACGGTTAAAACAGAAGTTTTGTGTGCTATTTTTTCCTGATCCAATTTTTGAGAATTGCCTTGAAAAGTTTCCGTTTCTGAGAAAAATAAAGTTAAGCAAATGATGCTTATGAACCGAGAATTTAAGTAAGGCTTAAAAGTTCATATTGATTTTTATAAAAAAAATATTTAAAAATAATCGATGACTAAGGTTTTGTGAAATTCCTCTTTTTTCGTTTAGATTACAGTTTTTTTAACATCTTTGTGTCGTACGCGACTTTATATCAACGATGCAGTTGGCGGACAATTATTGGAGAACTTATCCGGAACAACTGTGTTCGATGATTTCTCTTGGGCTCGAGTTCATGGACTTTAGCTCAGGAGGCAACAGACTGCAACAGGGTGCCCGGCTTAAGCCTCCCTCACAGGGCGGTTGAAATTTGTTCAAACACACTCAATACAAATCCAGCGTTTCCAACTGCTTAAAGGGTTCCTAACAATTTACCCCCGAATAATTAAAGATGCAATCTCCACAACGGTGCAATTCATGTAAAAAAAAAGAAAGCAAAGACCCACCCGGAAGATTCGTTAACTGTCCCCCTAGTAGTCCAAATAGGCAGATGATTTTAACAAACGTGTATTGGTCTGACCAACTTTCATCCTACCTAAGCGTGACGTCACGAAATATCTATTTACATGAGTTTGACTTACATGCTAGCACACCTGCATTGGCTCATCTGCAACTATTATCGGATTCTGGCAACCACGTGGTTCAAGGGTTAACTTACGGCGTCACCGTCGACGAGTTCGATGGTCGGCGATGTTTCTTGACTTCTCTCAGCCACGATGCAAACCTGTCTCAAAGCTTAATTGACGGGAAGCTTGGAGAACTGGACGCTGTCGATAGTTCCGTTACCGACCATGCGGTAGCGGCAGCAGCAATGGTCGATCAGTTTGACTTGTAGCGCTGAGACCGGAATTAACTTGGCAAATTCGTCACTCTCGGCGGAAACTCACGTAAAGGTGTCTTTGTAGTTCGATGAGTACAGGGGTTTTCCGTTTTCAGCGAATAGGGTAACCAATTTTCGATTATGTTTACGGAATCAAAGTTCGGAAAACTGTGCCTCCACGTGCACACCCACGTTGAACAGTGGGAACTACCTGTTCAACGCCAAAAGCCATTAATAACCCTTCGATTCAGCCATAATTATAAGAGCACGATCTTACCTTCCGATATTTGGTTATATTTAACAGGGTTTTGTTTGATGTGGTGCGTTTAAAGATGCTTTTTTTCAAATAATCTAATTACACAAGTGAATTGTTAGATTCTACTGTATCCAAAAAGAAACTTATCTACTTACAAACCTGCTTTGGGATACAATCTTTACCCAGTTTCTTGCACAGTTCTATCTTCTAGTTTCGGCAATCTAAAATATAACTTTTTGTTCTTAGATTGGAACATTTACCGACATGTGTAAGACTTACTAATGGATACCTAGTCACTTGCACTGCATCACTGATTTGGACAACACGTTGTCTAGCTAACGGTCTTCCAACAATTGAACGAGTAACCCCAATTGCTTTAACAATACCCTTCAGTATCGAACGTCATGGAAATCACATCTCTCAGTGTTCGTTCCTGATCTAAAAGGGGCTATTCTCTTCTCCCGTAAAACAACTTGGGAGGCACCCTGACCTTGAGAAAGATTTCCCACTAACATGCCCATCTTTTGCCTCTTAAGTATGTCAGAAAATCTGAATGAGATCTTGTGCGGAACTCACATGGTAACTTTTACGATCAGTAGTCCTTCTAGGGACCGCTAGGTGGCGAACAAAACTGCAGATATTAAGACGGCCACTTGGAGTCAAATGGCCAACATAGTTGAAGACATACCATCATGTTACATAGCTATATCACAAGTTAAATAATCAGTTTCGGCTGACTTTGTTCAATTTGCAATTAAAACAGGATTGAACTTTCAATATTCCAAATAAAAAAATACATGTATTAGTTTAATTTACCATTTTCAAATTTGTTAAGTCAAAAACTTTTTGTTATTAAATATTGACTTTCTATAATTTTTCGATTAATTTTTTTTATCAAGTTTCACGAAATAAGAACAAGTGTAAAATTTGATGCCGTTGGTTTAAAAGGTTGCTCACCGCTGGTACATCCGGTTATTACCTGGTTGAAAATACATTAATACCTAATTGATTCTGTCTAAAATTATAATTTTGCGTTTGACATTATACTATGACTGTAGGGTTTACAAACTTTTACAATTTTTCTCAATCTAAAACAATAAAACTAAGAAATAAAAACTGATATGTCGAAAAAGTCAATTTACCTTTTATCTTTTGACTTGCTAGGTTTTTAAATAACAAATACGAAGCGTCTTAAATGAAGGATCAAGTCTCCCTTATCTAGAGAAAATCACATTTTTTTTTCGCACTGCGAAAATGCGTACTCTACTTCTTTGATGATGGCTAGATATGGGGAAGTGGGTTCTAGGGTTTGATACCGTAAAACGGGGTAACTATGGTCAACGGGGTAGCTTTTAACATGAATGAATTTTTCCACATTATCATCAATAACTTAGTCTATAGTTAGAATTCTTGAAAACTGTTTTCTACGTTTGAAAGCCTATTAATTGATTTTCAAACAGACAAAATTGAGTTTGTATTGGAAACTGGTTTCTGTTAGTAAAAATGTAATTTTTGTATCTTAAAACAGCTCTCCTGATGATATCAAAAAGTATTTAGTAGCAAACGGGTGGTTCTATGTGAAAGAATAACTTTTAATCTTTGTATATGTATAATTAAAGTGCTATTTTAATATAGTTTTATGATAAATTTTTGATATTTAAATATGATGGACATTTTCTAAGAGTAAGCCCTTATTGGACAAACGGATAGGAATCCTATCAAATGATTAACTTTTCAGAAAAAAAAAAAAGACAATGGAAATAGTGGGAGGGTCAGGAGAATGTGTGAAGGTACAATTTCATTTGTATTTTGAAGCTAAAACCACAAAACTATTGAGCAATTATTATAATTTTTGCCCCTAGATGTATTCAGCATCATTGTTTTTTTTCTTTTATAAATGTTTTTAAAAGAAAACGTTAAAAAGCAAGGTGAAATTGTTGAATTAGAATTTGGAAAGAATTATGAAGGTATTTTGTATCCTTTATGATCACGAAAACTCGTTAAAACCGTCAAAATTTAGACTGATCAATGTCACCCCAAAGCATCAATTCCTGAACAGCGACGAAATCGATTTTAAAATCAAATTTAAAGTAGTCAAATAAATTTCTGCAACCATATTTTACGTTCACAGAAGTCCAGTACTGGTTTTAAAAATATGAAACATGCCACATTCTCCTTAATAGGAAAAATAATCGAAAAATATTGAAAAAGTGATCAATATTTCCACGGATTACGGTACACTCTTTTTTATTGAAATTTTGTCAGTTTAAATCTTATTAAAGAGTGCTCGATATTGTTTTCAGTAGCTTTTAGCATACTGATGGTTCTAAGATGGTAAATAGAATCAAGAAAGATTTTTTTCAATTGGTGCTATGAATAAGAATTCACTCGAGTTTTTAAGTTGAAACTTTCCTTTTATAGATTCAACACTCTCCCAGCATAATAGCGACCTCATATTCAAGGTGCACAATTCATTCCAGTCCCTCAATCGAGTGTTGTTATGTTGTAAAAACTTAACGAAGGGAGGGTGTACGAAGTTAGAGATAGATTTAAGTATGAACTTCAAAACCCCTGATGTATCGAATTTCTAACTGGAATTTAAAACTTCACTAAAGTTATGGTATCAAAACATGAGAACCACAGAGAAGGTCATTTGTCAAAATCAATTAGATACTTATTTTTAAATCGCTGCCAAATTTTTTACTTATACTGTTTCAAGCATAGTGGATAATTTGAGCACCCCTATCAAAGTCCAAATCGAGGCATCCAAAAATCAAAAAATGGTCTATTTAAATGCTAAATGTTTCGCCCTGTTAAAATTATAGTTGTTATGTATAATGTAGTTTTTTCATTTTTTTGTTCGACCGAATCCCACAAATTCACAGCTTATGTTCTAGAAAGTTGCTCGAAAGAATGCAAAATTATATTCCATATTTTTTAGGTGACAAGTATCTGTTTGTAATAAAGGAATATCCAGGCAAGGTTGCCAACATCACAGGAAAATCCATAATTCTATAGAATTTTGAACAAATTTTTATTATAGAATTTGGGTCACAGAACACAGAATTTTCGCAATATTCACAGAATTCACAGATGTGTTTTTCAATTTTTGTAGATTTTACCAATATTGGAATTTTTAAGTCTTTATTTATTTTGGATCACAATCTTTGATTTAGATAAAATTTATAAGATTGGTAAGAATAATGGATTTTTCTGAGATTAAATGTGAAAAGACCCTATTTTTTATGACATTTAAATGAAATTGATGTTAATAACATCACAGCAAACTATCATCGAAATTTTTGGTGAAATTACAATTTTATCAAAATAAGAAAAACAAGGTTATAATGCTTTATTCAAATTTATTTTGAAATGTAAAACACTCTCAGTGAATGCACAAACTTGAGTGATTGAATTGCCTTGTACATTGAACTTAGGCTATTGGTTTCAGACACCAATTAGTTGGGATTACTGATGACAACCAACATAAGTCGACAAACAAATTGGTAAATCAACATAGTTAGAGTATATTGAACTTAAGTAATTTGAATCAAAAGATATTTTCACAGATGCATCGATGATGCTCTTCAACTTACTGTCATTCAACCGATTTCTTTTCCTTCTCGTGCAAATTAAATGTAAATCTGAACTCACAGGTCTTACACCAGAGAGAGAGAGAGTAACAAGTCAAAGTTGGTACCATTTGCTCCGATTTTGAGCAAACATCAAAACGTATTAGTTTTAATGATTGCCAGAATGTGATAGCATCAAAGTCGAAACATCTGCAGCAATATTTGAATAGCTTCAAGGCACTTCTCCCCAGCAGTAGCTGTTGTTGGTATATTGGAATAATTAAATAGTTAATGTCTAGCTATACACAAAATAATATTCAAGTAGAAATCTTCAGTTGCCCCGATGAGCAATTAAAAGCCACACAAGATCGGACCGATTCCAAGCAATCATAAAACTGGTTCCGATTTTTCGAACCAATTCAGTTTTACGAGAGCAGCAATCTCGGTGGTGATGCAGAAACCATACAAAACACTCAGCAAACGTCCGTGTCGTCCGGGGGGAGAAAATCGGATGGCCATCGATAAAATGTGGCCCCTTCCATTTCATCCATTCGCCCTTCCAAGCCCATATAGATTTATGAATTCCTCCGGTTGGAAACAAGAAACCGTAACCGCCATCTCGTCTTCCCTCTACCAAACTTAACTTCACTCTTCCTGTTTTCTTTATTTTGGGTTCACTCTATTAAATTTTCTTGCACATTTGCTCCGGCCTGAGTGGTTTGCCCAACCGAACCTATATTCTACGGCCGGAATTCCTTCTCGTTGCAGCACTCTTGTTTCATCGGAATGACACATTTGGCAGCTTGGTAGCCAATCGTCAAATAATGCTAGAAAAACTCAAGGAATATTATGAGAAGACAGCGTCAGAGCTTAGCTTAAGAAGTGTTGTAGACTATTAAGTCACTGTAGTGAAAATTTTCGGGGAGAGTGGGGTAACGTAGGCCCCTCAAATGTTTCAGCTGTGTGTTGAGATAAAAATCTTAATCCAACTGTCATCGTCGTCGCAAAACTTTCACAAGCCATGTTTAAGAATCTACTCGATTAAAAACAACTATCTTTTTAATTTCTTCACTTGAAACTGCTTTAAAATAACTAAATGAATTATGAAATCACAGTTTTCGGTCACCACATAAATTTTACATGGACTTTTTGGATTTGATGGTCCACGATTCCCCACCATTTTTAAAATCCAAAAAAATATTATTTTTTTTAAAACAGTCAAAACTTGAATAAAAAAATTTAAAAAAAGTGCCTGATAATACGTAAGAAATGTAGAAAACCATACCATTCATCTTTTTTTCATTTTATTTTTAATAATAAAGAATTTATAGAGCAAAGGAAAAAAGGGACCTACGATACTCCACTCTCTCCTATTTAATCAATAATAAAAAACTTTTTTTTGTTTTAAATAAAAATAATCTGCATGTAAATTAAAACTAATAAACAGCATACATTATTAAAAAATCCTTTACAAAACAATGGAAATTCATTTGTTTTAAAAAACGATCAAGGTTTCAATTAATCTTGGATTTTCAGAACTTAGATATGTGTAAAATGAGAATCAGATCAAAATCACACTCATTATGTTAAATTCCCAATCATTTAGAGCTGAAGCCAAAACATCGAAAACTTATCCCAAATTCGGAAATCTGCTACAGTTTTTTTTTAATTTTTCTAACTTGTGAATAGAAAATTAGTTTAAAAAATTTAACTCTACATGGTATTTGACTGATTTTGGAGGTCCAGGTTCCATATTGTACAGACCAAAATTGGTTTTCCTGAGTTTATATTCTGGATTTTGTATCCAGTTAAGCATTCTTCATGTTTAGCTTGAATCAGGATTAGAAATAAATAACAAAAAGCTGTTTTGAAATTTTTTCTATCAATATTTTTATAATAATTTGGATGTGATAAAAAAAAGAAATTCTTCCTCCTCAGATTCTAAGTTTCTGAAATTAATTCTTATGTAGAATCCAAACATAATAAAGCTTGAAAATGGCGATCCAGAACTGAAATTAGATCAGAGTTCGAAGCTCGTATTTTAATTAAGATGCACAAGTCGGATTAAAATACAATTATTTAAATTATGAGTTCAGATTGGAACTTAAAACCTAGAACTTAAAATGACAAAATATAAATTGTGATCTGAGATTTAGATTGAAAGTCATATCAAAATTCTGAAACAAATTCGAAATTCAGATTTTAAATTCGAAGTTCAAAATTCAGATTCAGCTTTGAATATTATAGCTCAGATTCAGATCCAGGTCGCATACGAGTTATACAGTAAATATCAGGAAAAAATTCTCAAGGGCGAAACAAGCAGTTGGCTCAATACGAAAAAAACACGATTTTCACGTATACAATTACAACTAAATTTCAGATCTTTTGCGAGTTTTGCCTTTTTTTGTTTTCGATTTCGATTACGCCTGGAAGTTTCGCTCAATTGATCGGCCGTTTTTGTTTTTGTATTGAAGCTAAGCCCACTTACGCACTTTGGTATTTCACGATAAAACTGATTAAGCCGTTTTGTCACACAAGACTAACTGGCCCTACGTGAATAAAAATATTAACCCCATTCTAAACAGGCGTAACTTGACGTTACATAAAAAAAATGCATCAATCCGAAGTTTCCCTAAATCAATAATTTCAAAATTTTCAACGATATTAGAATGAATCCACGTTTATTAAGTAAAGTACCCGGGTCGGACAAATCTGGCCTATTTTATCCAAAAATTTGGCAAAATCTGGACATTCGATTTTAAAATGTTGACCAAACATCCTGGCAATATTCGGGCAAGTTTGGTCAAATCCAGGATTTATTCAACCTTGAAAAAATATTTCTTTTCATCAGCAGTTTATAAATTGTATTTAAGGGGGGGGTAGGGTCTAACACTTTCAAAAAATTGTTTTTTTTTTATTTTTTTATTTTCTTATTGTAAAACATTTCAAGAATGTTGTGTCAAATTTTCAAGTCAATTGAAGCAAAACTGTAGAAGTTATAGGCCTTTATCTCCTCCTATCTAATACTGCAAGAAAGCAAGAGCAGAAACTTCAAACGCGTTTTTCTCAAAAGCACATTTTTAAAGTCCGTGGACATCGTCATTTGAAAACTACTTATCCAATTCTTTTCAAATTTGGAACATATTTTCTACATATAAAATACCAGACCCCAACGTTTTTCTTTTTTGTTTTTTTTCTTTGGGGAGATTTAAGAGGTGAAAAATGGCGGATTTTTAAGTGAAAAATCGTAGTTTTTACTTCAAACAGCCACAAAAATTTCATAAAAATATTTTTAAGTTAAATAAAAACGTTGGGGTCCAGAAAAACATCTATTAAAAATATTTTGCTCTGATTTTTTGACTTCAGATGATTCTGTGCTGAGATACAGTGTCCACCGCAAATCCTGTTTTCTAAAAGGCATCCTCGAAAATGCTCCGTTACCGGCTCATTTTTCAATATTTTTCTACGAAAAAATTACTAAATGTTCTTTTAACAATGCTTTGTATAATGCAAAAAGTTTGAATACATTTGTTTGAACGATAGCTCTAGAAAAAAATCGTGAAAATGGTGTTTTTTTTATACCCGTTAGACCCTACCCCCCCCCTTAAGACATCCTCGTGATTATTTCGATAAAGCTTGCTCAAAATATTTCGATGCGGACGCATATACAAAAAAAAATTGCTACACAGTTCGTTTAGTTTTTGATTTGTCAAATAAAGTGAATAAATCTGGGTCAGATCCGGGCTTTTTTCAATGAAATTCGGACAACCGGGCCGGACGTTTTTAAAGTTTTGAATTAAAAACGCGGGCAAACCCGGATAAAACCGGGACATCTGGCAACCTTACGTTATTCTCGATTTGTTTCCATTTGGTAGTTTCACCCTTATTAAATGTATCGCTAAAAATATCAAGATGAATATTTCGTTGAGCAATTCAAATCGCAAGTGATTACAGATTGATAATATCGATGGATAATTTCATTTCAAATTTATTATCAATGTCAGTTAGCATACACAATTTAACTGAAAATTACAAATATTATTATTGATATATTGCATGTTTTGTTTTACTAAAAAAATGTTTTTATTTTATTGAAATCATCCACATGATTGTAAAAATGGAATAGCTGTTAAATGATGACATTTTCTGATATAGACATGTTATCGTTCGTAACATTTTAGAAGGAATAACCATGTATTCTTGGAGAGTTGTTTAACATTTTAATTCTAGCTGTTATTTCAAAAGTCAAATTTCGAACTAAAACTTTAAATTTCAATCTCTGACACCATACCGTAGGAAGGATCGGCTAACAGGGGGCTTTTCTGATGACAAAATTTTTCCTTGAACATTTTTGCTTCAACAATGCATGCATAAAAATATTACAAATAAAAAAGGATTGAAATATAATTAGGTATTTCTTTAAAGTCCTAACTCTCGAACAAAGGTCTTAGAAGTCGCCAATTTTTGTTATAAAGTAAAGATATTTTGATGATCTCATTATGAAGAGTAAATTTTTTAATTTGCATAAAATCATTAGTTTTTAGCTAATTCCTTTAACCACAAACCAGTGATTGAATTTTGCTGAGCATGAGTTGATCAACCATCTCTCGCTCAACGCTTTACTCGGAAGCAAAGGTTGTTTTGAGGCAGCGAAAACGACAAAACCAATGATGTATACGCTCTCAACATGGCCGCCTTCATGAAGCAATATACATTCGAGGCAGCGAATCCAAAAAACCAAACGAATGGCTCTCACTCATCTCCTGTCACAACCTTGAGGGAACCGAATTCAAAAGGCAGAGCAAACCCGAGTCTCCTCGTTTGTGCTTGGATCGAATGCGTGAGGTTTTTCTGCTATTGCTATTATTGCACAGCAACCGCACGCAGGCAGCTAGTTTTTTCATTTCTTTTTCTTCCCCCCTCTTTCACCATACGTTGCGGGCCGTGCAACGCAATAAGTTCGGTTGTTTTTGTTGTTGCCTCAACCTTTGCGGTCGGCTCGAGTTATTCAAATTCAACAACGTAAATGAGTATGTGTGCCTCGTCTTCTTCATGCATCATGTAGCAACCGAACGTTGAGAGAGTTCGTTCGGGGCAGCAAACGGATAGTGTCTCTCAGAGCAGATCCTCCTCATGGGGGGAGGTTTGAATGAATGTATATGTATCGTCTCCTGTATAGCTATGCGAGGCCTCAAAGTGTGTATTTTGAATGCCTCTGATGAGAAAATTGGTGAGGATTTCAATCACTGCCACAAACATAACCATTTAAAGAAAAAATGAAAATTTATCAATTATTAGGAAATAAAAGAAGTTTAGTGTATGGAGATCACCTGAATGTAATCTTTTTTTTATGAGAATTCCAGTTACCAGTCTTTTTTAAAGCAAAAACGAATTTTGTTTTTATTAATTCAGTGTTTCAATCCGTTTTGGATTTTCTTCAGGCACTGAAAATTTATTTTTACAAAGCATTTTGCCGATTACAAATATATGATATTTACCTAAAAAGTTTCGTTTTCTTGTTGAGGTAGACTCGGCTGGTCGTTTGAAACTGTCTTTTAATCTTGCTTTGTTATAACTGAGATGCAGGGTTTAACTTTCTGTGATTATTTTCTCATGGATAAAATCCGTTTGTCTGGGGTATATTTGATAATTTTTCCTCAGCATCAGAATATGCAGACTTCACTTTTTGGGATTGAAACGTTTGATTTAAAAAAAAAAACAAAAATCGTTCTTGCTTTAAAAAAGACTGCAAGCCGGAATTCCCATAGGATATAAGAAATATAAGTAGAAGACCAGGTTTGCAATTCAAATCAAATTTGTTTATAACTCTTGTAAACTCGATCAAACTCTAAGACTATTACCGTATGGTAAGAAAATCAATTATGCAACTTTTTGAAGCGGTCCAATTTATATTCCCTACATAATTTAAGATAACGAAAGTCGAGCAATACCTGTACTTCTGTCATCTGGATTGCTTTACAGACATTGACAGATCAACCTACTGTCAAAATCTCACTTCCGCTGAATCATTTCCAACATCTCGTGGTAGTGAGCAGACAGCAAAGTGATTTAAGTCGTGTACCTGCCTAAAATCATCAAAGCTCAAACCAGTCCTAGAATCAATCGATCGTAACGATTCGAATTTGATCAAAAGGTAATATGAATGATTAAATTTAATGTAAATCATGTCATAAAGCTCACGCACTGAATATACTCTCAGGATTCCTAAGATTAATCGCATGCCATCTAAGAATACCCGCCGAGTGACGGTATATTCCGCATGTTGATGACGATAACGTAGGGCAGGAGCAAAATCATTAAAGGTAAGCTTTAATGGCTCTAAAATAAACGGATTTTAAATACTGGAAATTCCCACAGACAGCAGAGGACTACGGATGATTTGTTGGATATCCCACATTTTCCCACGTTGCCAAATTGCACGTGAAGTATCGGACGAAAGACTGCGCTCAACATAAAGCCAATCAAAGGTAAGCCTTACTGATTCAGAACGTTCAGAGTCTCAAACATTGGATCTTCTCACAGGCCGAAGCTCACCTAAAGATTCCAATAAGAAAATTGGAGCAATCAACCCAGCTGTAGTAAGGAAACGCCAAGCCCTCGGCAGAGGTAAACATTTAAATCTTCCGCTATTTACATCACACTGATTTCGTTGCCTTCAGGGCTTTTCTTCTCGTTTTTTGGATTGATTTTTTTCGGTGATTCAATTTTGTATAGGTCGGAACCACAACCGTGTGTGAGACATCCATCTAGCACCACACGTCTGATCTCTACCTGGGTATGCTCGGATGTTGATCTGAAGCAGTGTGCGTTCCATGATTGGCGCGAAGCAAGCCGTCGCTCAACGGAGGCCGGGAGCAAGGGAGCAGTGTTTAGTTGCGAGATTCACTCCGGCGTGTCGGGCGTGAACGACGATTCGTCCGTTTTGTGTCGTGAACGAAGTTCTGTCGCGTCCGAAAATCAGCTATCTCTGCCGCCTCTCAGATCGCGCACATCGTGGGAAATAAGAAAAGTGAATTCACCATCGTGGGAAAAGGAGGAGGAGATCTTGCATGTGATCTTATATGTGCTGTGTTGTGCATGTACGGACATCACGATGGCCTATGTTGCCTGAAGGAGAATTGAGCAACTAGCCCCTCTCTCTCAATGTGCGGCACAGCGAATTGGTGTTAGTGCAGTGAGTGTTATGTGTTAGCCCGTATCACCAAGACATCGTTGCAATCCCATTGGCCGGGTTTGTTGTGATCACTCCTTCTTTGCTGGATTTAAGAAGGATCGACTCGGAGGCGGGCAAAGCGAATCAGCTGTTGTGCATGTTGCATGAATGAGTGGAGAATCCTGGAACAGCTGTTATTTGCTTGGCTGCGCATTAGACTAGTTCACTTTTCGGCTTTTTTCGCTGATCGCAATGCCACTTACAGGGATTGATCCTCATTCATTTTCAAGAACTCTGGCCGAATTTGAGCTCATTTGAGTAAGTTTCCAGCGTGCGCTAGAAGTGTTATTGAAAAAAGTCCATTTTTCTGGAAAATTTTCGTAGATGTGTTCTAGCAAGCTGTTGTTAATATAAAATGATAATTTTAAAGTGCTCGGTGATTGGTATGACAAGCATTCGTATGGACCTGATTTAGATAATTGACTAAATCAAACCAAAAAAATTAAAAAATTCATAAACTACCAACTTTTACAGAAAATTTACTTACAAGTTGAGAGCTTAAAATCAGTAGTAAATAGAAAAAAAATATTTTCGATATAAACTTTTCATAAAAAGATAGCCTTATTTATTACCTTTAATTTGATGTATAACACTTAATGATCGCAAGAGTGCTAGCAAAGTTATTCAAATATCTATGCAACAAATTTGATTTGATAAAATATTTTTCATTCAAGTTTGCTCCACACCAACTTGTGCACAAGAAAGGATATTTTATTCTATCAAGTACCCCATGACGGGGGCAGGAGTTAAAAAAAAGCGCGCGCTTTGATCAAGTTGTAAGCAAGTCCTCTTGATGCCACGTTTTGCAGGTTGCATGATGCTAAAACTTGAATGGAGACAACATTATCATTCAAAGAATGTGATGTGAATGTTTGAATATCTTTGCTTGTACTGTTGCGATAATTAAGTGTATTACATCAAATTAAAGGTTATAAATAAGGCTATCTTTTTATGAAAATTTTATATCGAAAATATTTTTTTTCTATTTACTACTGATTTTAAGCTCTCAACTTGTAAGTAAATTTTCTGTAAAAGTTGGTAGTTTATGAATTTTTAAATTTTTTCGGTTTGATTTAGTCAATTATCTAAAACAGGTCCATACGAATGCTTATCATACCAATCACCGAGCACTATAAAATTATCATTTTATATTAACAACAGCTTGCTAGAACAAATCTACGAAAATTTTCCAGAAAAATGGACTTTTTTCAATAAAACTTCTAGCGCACGCTGGAAACTTACTCAAATGAGCTCAAATTCGGCCAGAGTTCTTGAAAATGAATGAGGATCAATCCCTGTAAGTGGCGTTGTGATCAGCGAAAAAAGCCGAAAAGTGAACTAGTCTACTGCGCATTCATCGGACCAGTGTTGGAGTAGGCTAAGGTAAAATTAGTTTTTGGCTTTAAACACTTACAATTTAGCAGTTTTCATATCGAGAGGTCTTATTGCACCTTATTCGATACTGACGATAATGATTGCAGTTCATGCTTAAGAAATTGAAGCCATATATTATACCATTATGCTACACCGAAACATAAACTAGAAGTCTTGTCTTTTCAATAAGTTCTTGTCAATAAATAAGTCGATTTGTCGGCACATTAGTCGATACCATGGAAGTCATTGAAGTTTATTGAATAATGGTCAAGCAGGTCTAAAGTCAGAACGAATTTCTTGAGAACCGACAGTCTTCAATCTATATCCTTACTATGATTGAATGAGAAGTCTCAATTGTTGTCATTATGATTTGGTCGAGATAATTTGAGTGTCGTAATTAGGTCAAGAATCGGTGTCATCCAGTCCTTTTGTCGAAACTTTAATACGAGTTAAGGAGCTCCGGCAATAAGACTTTTAGTTGAAAGTTTGTTTTCGAAGAATCTGCTAATGTAATGGTAAACAAGAAATCATTTAAATATAATTCCAACTGAATAAAAACTTGAAGTTAAAGCACCAGTTCATGGCCAACAAAAAAATTTCATAAATTATTTATTTCATATACTTTTTAAATTAAATCTTGATTTTTTTAACAACGATACATTCAAAACGATTTCATTTTTTTATATTTGTGTTTTCTTCTTATTGTGTTTCAAACTGACTCTGATTGAATAAAATATTTAAATTTTGAAACCAAATCAATCAAAATTATGAAACTCCGATCCCCTGCAAATGAAATCTTTGATAATATTCTCAAAATTATTTTTAATCTTGATTCTAAGACTCAACTCCGAGCTGAATCGTAATCTGAAATTAAAATTTTATTACCAAATCTCCATACCATTTGAACCTGAGTTCAATATCGGAATTTCCAGATGTCCTGATAAAAGTATCAATTTGGGCCGGAACAAACATTGAATTTATCTTTTGTTATCTTCCCCGTCTACATTTCCGAAAATCCCGAAAGGGTGAATGAATAAAGTTTGAAGCTTTTTATGGAAAATATCGAAAAAAATATTAAAAAAAAAAAATCAAAAATTTATAGAGTGAAAAACAAATTGTAGAAGATGAGAATTGTATCATCTTTTGTATTCAAGATTTTTCAAATTTTCGATCTCAAATACCTGTTTTTTTCGATTTTGTACTATGTAGATTTTAGGCAAGTTTGTTGCGTGCAGACTCTTGACCAATTTATTGAAAATTCGGTACATTTTTTCTTGTACCCACCTCCCCTCCACCCCTTCGTGACAGATTCAAGTGATTAAAGAAGGATTTAAATTTTGTTCCTGCTTAATTAAGAAAAAAAATTGAATTGGTATCAAAGTCTTCAATCAGAAATCCTTCAGTTATTTATTCAAGTTAAGTTCAACTTGTGAATCTCATGAAAATTGTGAATGATGAAACATAAAACTGTTTCCGATTTTCCAAATTTGGATCTCGTGGATAATGAAAATTTCTTAAGTTCTAATTCTGCATAGGAAGTAAAACTAGCAAATCCATATCTTAAAACAGTTTGTTATTTTAATATTTACTTTTCATATTCGGAAATTATGTGTTTCTAGTTTCGAATATGGAAAATGAATCTAGTTTAACTTTAAAATAAAAAACCAAAATTCCAATCAGCATGTATTCCCAATGATGATCCAAACTGAATTTCAAAAACAATAAATTTAATACAGAACCCGGCATCCGATCACATACATCAAATTTCAATGTTTTAAAGTAAATTTGAATCCGAAATAATTCTAGATGAAGCTTCTCCATCAGCACCAGGCCGTGCAAATCCGGGTTATTTTCTCTAATATCCGCCAATATCAAAATTATCATCTATTATCATCACAAAGAAAAATACTTGAAACATAGTTTTTTGCCAATTGAAAAACATCAGCCAACTTAAAATCATATTTTAAGCTTCAAAAAAGCGTTCATGTATATTTAAAAAAAAATTGATCTATAAATTTGGACGCAAAATACATAATCTATCTACAAATGTGTGTTGGGTTTAGCAAATAAAGTGAATCATTTTGGTCGTGCATCAAAATTTGATCGAGAATCGCTTGGCATTTCTGGACCCTCATGAAGGGGTATAACCCTCTAACTCCCCCCTCCCACCTATTTTGAAAACTGGATTATTTCCATTGATTGATATCATTAAATTTGTTCAAGAATCAGGCATATTTTATTTAAGCCAAGAATCAATAAAAAAAAAATCAAATAAGCTATGTTCATATTGTTAAGATAATTCCTAATTTAACCTATTTTTGTAAATATAAAGACATTTATAGATAGCAATAATAAACCACGTACGAATCAGTGATTGTATTGTTGTTTTTTTAAAAGTTCATTTCATATTTTTGCTAATCACATTTTGAGCCATTTGTAGAATCTAAATAGTTGATACTTTTACAAACCTAAATCCGAATCAATGAAGAATAAAATTTATTTCATATTGATCTTTGTTGCTACTCATCTTACCTTAAACAGTTATTTTCTTACTACTCAAATAAGGTTCGTTTTAAGTCAAAAGTGCTGCAAGATATTATGGGTAGAAGTATCAGAATTCTCATTGAGGAATGAGTACTTTACCGGTTATGGAACATGAGAAGTGAAAAGTAATGATGAGCTATGTGTAATTATTCACTCATACTTTTTTGGCTAAAAAGGTTTGAATCAATTTTTGTTGGTTTTTGGTGAGCTAGCAGATAAGAAATTTCCGTTAACAATAAGTTTTCCTAAATAGATGCCGCCTCATCTTGAAAGGTCAAACATAGAATAAGAATTTAAAAAATGTTTTTTATATTCAATTGTATGATGAGGAAAAAAAATAGAAAATATGGTAACAAGCTTTACGTATTTCGGTTGTATTTCGAGTGTTAAATCTACTTCATTATTTTTTTGTGTTATAATGTCTGAATATAAAATTGGAATAATATAGGTAAAGGAAAATAAAAAACAACTTATTTCTTTAGGCAAAAGTAAGAGAGAAGAAGATAGTGTTGATAGTTTTGATTACACTAGTCAAAAGTGTCTGCTGATCATATCCTCTCTAAAGCACAAGATTGATCATTCATCCCTTTCTGCCCCGGCTTAACCTATCCATTGACCACTAGGACGTGGACGGCGCCGTTATTGATGTTAAAGAGAGGCTTCAGGTTTGAGCATTGTGAATGTACTGTCAATTTCAGGCTCCATTCAAGAAGCTTTTAAACTTGAACAGTTCATTCGGGGTTTATGCCAAGCAATCACTAACTTTAACAGAGTTAGTCTACTTACTTTTTTAGTTAGTGATTTCAAACTCTGTTTATAAGTAAGGTATGGTATTTAAACGCCGTTTTTCTTTTGAAACTTTGGTATTTTGCTCCAATTTATCCTTCAAAGAAATAAAAAAAAAGAAATCGGCAGTTAGTAATCAAAGTGAATTGAAACTTAACGATCCAGCCAAAACAAAAATTGAACAAAGTAGATTATTGAAGCCGCCAGAAATACCTAAACTACTTTTAATTGAACTCCTAAGTGGAAACTCATGATAATGAAAGGCATTGAAGCTTTGACGCCATGCTAAGATTTTAAAATTCTAGATTATATTTAGGAATCAAGATTAAGAATAATATATTTTTTGGTAATACTTTGAATTCATACTTTCAGTAAAGAATATAGAAAATCTCCTGATTTACCTTTATGGGAGGTATAACCTTCAAAATACCACCATTTCTACGACAAAAAAAACTCTCGGATTATTTTTTCTTTAAATGCAAATTTTCGCACCAGGCTTTAGGAGCACTTTTACTTTTTTGCCCCAAATGATGTGCAGAAAAATTAAGGAGGCAGAAAGAGATCGGCATAGCTTTCTTTTCTCCTTCTTCGGCACCAACAGGGAGGGGGAAGATTCCATTTCTGAAGAATGATAAATTCCTTTTCTCGGAAAACATGCTGAAAAAGAGGAGGGGGTGTTTGTGCAAACGGAACGAAACGACTGCAGTGAAACTGGTGGTCCCGGGAGACTATTTTGCGGACTTGGGCCCTGTATCGGAGGACCTGGAAACGTTCCGGGGCTGGAAGTGTGTCGTTTTGTAAATGAGGGGATCAATTTTTACATTATGATTATTCGTTCATTGCAATAAAGGCATTGCTTGTTTCCGTTCTGGCTCGTTGGGTGGTTTTCCCATAGTTGGATCGGTTAAATTCAGACTGTGTCGTTCAAGTGAAGTACGGAATAGAACCGGGGGGGAGGCGCCACTTTTGTTAGGTTTCCTTGCTTTTTCCTCCCCAATTGCTGTTTTTTGTTGTCGTTATTGTACGATGGATGGAATGCTAGGATTTGTTGATTTGAGATTGAAGCGACTATCGTGAAAGTGTCCGAAGGATTATTCGATTATTTGAGCAAATAAATTTCTGAAATGGAATTTGTTCGAGACAGACAGATATGGAGTGGAAAGCATTTGACGAAATGCTTTGTTAAGAAATTTATGAAAAGGGGTCAAACATTTGTAAAGCATTTATTTCAAATACATTCATACGTACGAATTTATGAGAGCCGTATGAAAGACATCAACCTTTGAAGTGGTATGCACACAGCTTTGAAAAGAACTATTATAAAAGTTCATTGAGATTCTTTTTACAGTAAATAAAAAAAACCTGACAGTCAATATATCTTGCGTGAGCTTTGATTACGTCGTATGAAACAACATTAGCAGTGCTGCAAATTATCTTCAAGCACGAATGATACTGACTGTGATTTTCTATCAGTGTAAAAAGCTTCATCTGAAATGAACGGAATAGAAAAGTCAACAAATATAAAAGCTTCTGATCGGCTCGGTCATCCTCGTGCCTACAGAAAGCTGTGTGAGTGTGTCTATCAGTCAGTAGAAAGCTCACTCGTAAACCCGAACTAACTTGTTTCACTCGAAAGCTACGAAAGCGTCTTTCGCTTGGGCATTTCTGTCACTTACTGTTTTTGATCAGTGACTGCAGCTTAAGCATTTAATCAGTGTCAGCGAAAGTTGCTGATAATTTCAGTAAGCATTTGTGTTTGCCATTTTTGCAAATTATGAATTGGGATTCAAAAAGAAAACGCGAATTGAAAATCGCTGAGACTATACGTTTACTTGAAGGGGGACAAGAGGATGGATGTATATAAAAAAAAAATTGAATTTATGGTAATTAATAATGACAAAAATATGATAAAACGAGGTCAAAAAATGACAAAATTACTACACAATGTGATAAATATGTTGAAAACATGATAAAATTTTGACAAAAGTATGAGAAAAATCTGACAAATATGACTAAAATTTGACAATAAAATGACATCAGTCAAACAATTATGTCATAAATATGATAAAAAATTGACAATAAAATGACAAAACATAACAAAAATAAGACAAAAATCCGACAAATGAGACAAAAATGTGACAAATGTGATAAAAATATGAAAAATAACACAAAAATGAAGCAAATTATTTACAATACAATGACAAAACATGACAACAAAATTATAAAATTATGACAAAGTCTGACAAAAACGACATAAATTTAACAATAAAATGATTTAACTTCGAGAAAACTTTGTCAAAAACATGTGTTATGTGATGAAAATAAGACAACATTATGACATAAATCTTATGATTAAAACAAAATTATCACAAAAAATTGACAATAAAATTATTTATGTTGTTAAAAAATGACAACAATCTGGAAGATATGTAATATTTAATCATTTTGTCAAATTTTTACATAGTTTGACGAAATAGTCGTATTTTTGTTCTTTTGATATCAAATTTTCAAGTATATAAATTTGTCTGACTTCACAATTCCATGTCATGATTTTGTCAATTTATTGACATATTTTTACCACGCTTGTCATATTTTTGTCAATTGTTTACGACATTTGTCATTTTTTTTTGCCATGATTTTGTCTTTTTTGTCATATTTTTGTTAAAATATTGTCACATTTTAATCAGATTTGTCATATTTTCGACAGAGTTGTGTTAGTAAATATTTTACAATTGTATTGTAAATTTCATTCCTATTTGTCAGATTTTTTTTTGTCATAATTTTGTCATACTTTTACCACATTTGTCATGTTTTGTCATTTTATTGCCAACTTTTTGTCATAATTTTGTCCCCCACATTCGTCTACACGCTCCCTCGCCAGCGTTCGTCTCGCCAACCCGAACACCCATTTCTAAACCTTCCCACCTCTTCACACCATTTGAAACCAGTGTTCTGAATATCACTCATTTTCAATGAATGTTTCTGATTGCACTTCGCACCTGAACGTACAGCGGTCGGGTTTCGTTATTGATTGCTACTGGACCTACCCGATCATCGATCGTTCAATTCATCGCTAAAATACAGATCACCTCGCACGATGCTTGCTGTCAAAACAGTGCAGCACCATCATCAAATTGGAATATCACCAATGCGCAATGCATATGGCGAATCTTGTTGGTCTTCGATCAGGAGTGAATGGATCAGGCAGTGAGTGAATGATACATGAAGCCGATCCTTAGCGTATTTTGTTTGATTTGATATAAAGCAAATTAATAAATTTATTTGTTGTTATAACGTTTTTTAACATCAGTATGATCAAAATCAAATTGCAGTTGTGTTTGTGAGGGAAAGATGTTCACTTTCGCCGTGTTTTTCAATTTTTACAAGTTCTCTTATTAAAATGTCGTACGTCACGTTAAAACTACTGAGAATTTATGGTGTCCCGCACAACTGTTTGATTTTTCTCGTCCTGCAAAAAATAATTTTGAATTTCATATAATTCAGGCAGATACTGAGTGAGCTACATTCAGAATGGATCAGTTTGTATCTCACTCATCTCCGATATGCGATGTTTGCTGAACCGATGATTCTGAATGATGCGACTCGGTTTGCATAGCTGATAGGAGCGCTGATCGAGATTGCATACCAGCCAGGCGAAGCAGTAGCGAGAGGCGCTATCCCATTATACAATCGGAATGTTTCCAACAGGAAACGCATCCTGAGTGTTTGTTTTGATTGATTTTCGGACCATTGTTTGAAACAGACGTATTTTTTATCAGAATCCTTCAAAAATAGCGATCTCAGCAGTAATTCTGAAATTTGCGCATGTCTAGCGAGTCGAACAATCTTTGTCACCATTCAACTAAACTTAATGATAATAGAAGGAAGCTTTTTTCACTTTCAGCAATGTTCGCTTGAAACTGAAAATGTAGATTGGATAACCTCATGAACCTGCAAAGAGCCTGAAAGTATACTAAGCA
This sequence comes from Uranotaenia lowii, assembly GCF_029784155.1. Lineage (NCBI taxonomy): Eukaryota > Metazoa > Arthropoda > Insecta > Diptera > Culicidae > Uranotaenia > Uranotaenia lowii. Next base: position 210,280,572 of record NC_073693.1, on the reverse strand, counting down.
CCGATGTTGCCGATTGGTGAATGAGTGTGCAGAGAGCTTTCAGGACTGAGCTTTCAGTTCATTCTCGTATGAATCTAGTTGGAATTAAACTGACCGATACACTGCACTAAAGTCAGCTGATAATTTCTCACTGACACTGAAAATTTGCAGCATTGTTACATTAGTTTTCAACAAGCAATAATCGCACCTCGCAATAATTGCAAAGCTTGTTTGAAGCATAATGTAAACAAAGAGTTTTGTTACCAAAAAATACAAAAACTGACATAAACAAGTCGCAATTTCATTCCGTTTAGAATATTTGTAGCCTGGACAACATATTCTACATATATGTAAAATAATTTTTTATAGAAGTTTCGATAACTTTGGCAGCAGTTTTTTGTGAATTTTTAAGATGTATCATATGACGTAATTGGAACTCACGTGAGATTAATGATTTTTTTTCTTAATCCATATCATTTTAAAAAAAAAATTCTCGCACAAAAAAAAATCTTATACAAAACTTTAATTTCATTCTGATGTTTACTCTCGTAAGATTTTCACAATTCTATACATTTTTCTCACTTTCAAACGATGTAACATCTCTTTTATCTTTGTTGTCAAAAATGTTCCCTGTTTACTTGATGGTGCTGCTCCTGGGCCGGAAGATAAACACGAACCGGTAAACATTTACGACCGGCAGCATTGACACGTCCCCGTTTCTGGTTGCGTTTTTATTTTATACCCATCATACCTACTTGGCTGTTCCCCGAAACTGTTCCCGGCTGCCCGGAGAGAAAGGTATCAAATTACGGCAAAGGTGACATTCTCGTTTGCACAAATTTATGACAGTGCCATTATATTAAAATTGACTTTGTCGAAAAAAGGAAAGTAGAAAAAAAGACGAGAGATGAAAATAAAAATGGGGAACGCCATTCATACATGTGACAGATGGGGATTTTTTTTTATTATCTGACGGGTTTGCGCCGGGGGTCTTCAGATTTTCCCCAAAATTGAAATTTTGGTTCATTTTTGCGACTTAAAAACACATGTATTTTTTCAGATTTCTAACATTTTTATTTTTTGAGTTAGCTTCGGTTAGATTTTTTTGTAAATAAAAAATAACCATTTTTCAAAGCTACATAACTCTGTTGTTTCTCAACGGAAATTATAAAATAGCACATCAAAATGCATTGAAATTTTATCAGCTTTCCAAATAGAATAGTTGAAAAAAATTAAATAATGACCTTCAACATGAAAAGTTGTAAATAAACTTTAAATGGCGTCTAAAAGTACCGTCTGCGCCACCGAATATTTTGCAAAAAATACCATTGTATAGCTCGATTCATGATGCACTGAAGACACCAAAGTGGGCCATTAACACCTTGAAGAGTTATGAAAGAAATAATGACAATAAATCTCTTTTTTGCATCGAAAACAAACAATGGTGGAACAACTGCACTCACATATGGAGATAGCAAGCACTTCTAACAACATGGAAACAAAAAAACTTACCAAAGCAGGTAAAAAACACTATGTTTTCGTCATTTTCAGACTGCCCCTACACGCATAACAGTCCCATATGAATTTTCGTCATTTTAGGTCAACATAAGGCTTCAACATAAAAGACTAAAAAAAGAGGTTTTGTTCTAGAAATTTCGAAAAAAAATAACAATTCGTGGCTGTCCTATATGAAATATACCTGAATAACAGTCCCATATGTGAAATACCACGGATTTGGTTACTTTTCAATGTTTCTTTCGGCGAAATAGTCTTTGGTTTATTGCTTTGAATCATTTAAACATTTTTCAACTCACTTGATGTCGAATGATGCACACTAGTTTTCGAAGGCAGGTCTGACTTTCTTAGGAATGACTTCCTGAGCGAAAAACTATTGGATGCAATCAAAAATCGTAAAAATATTCAACTTACAATGTGGAATTCATGATATTTTTTTGCAAAAGTATGTTTCTTTTTATGACAATTGCATTTAGAAGTTCAAAAATGATCAAATTTAAGTCTTAGAAAGTAGCTTGGTGATAAAAATATATTTTGTATGGGACTGTTATGCTAGTAGATTCGAAAAAGGTTTCAAATATGGTCGATTAACAGTCCCATAATGAATAAAAATGGTGCTCTCGACCTTACCAATAACCCAATTTCGAAAATTTCAGGCCTAACGATTTATTATGACAACCTAGAAACGATTTTCGTTTATGCTGAAAAAGCTGATTGTCTCGCTTGCTTATTTTTGTATATGGGACTGTTATGAAAGAAGGGGCGGTAGATTGTTGCAGCTCAACTGACTTCATGTTATATCCAAAAGTCTATTAACGTATGCGTTTATACCCAGTTTTGCACCAGGTCACAACAAGTTATGCACATTTTACTGTCATTTTTAGAAGTTTATGCGCTAAGTTTTGCATCCGTAATTCCCCAGATTTGATTTAAAATGGACGGTGGAACACTGAAGATTCTTGTGTGAGCGATCGAGGTAGCAAAACACTGACGACGAATTATGTTCGTTTTAGTACGGTAAACCTTAAAACTGGGCGAATGTAGAAAACGAATACGGTAAAAGTATCATATTTTCATCATTTTACAGCCTGGGCTGACTATACTGAGCTCTTTGATTATTTCTACAACATTTGTGCCACTTTCTCATACTTTTTTGATCAAAGGGAAAGGATTTTGGTGTCCAGTGCTTAGCTCCCGATATAAACACTATGTAAAGCACGTCTATATTTCATTTTTTTAATCACATTTTTATGATCCCAAACACAGGGACTGGACCTTCTACTATTGGCATTGATTAAGCTTCACAATGATCTTTGCTCGAAAAATTAATAAGTTACATAGTATATGACCAGGTTCTAAAGCAACATTCCCATTATTAGTTATATCACTTAAACAATACGATACTCAGAATTTTAGTTAAAATTTAAAGTCAGTTTTGCTGTAAACACACAACAAAGCACGAAAAAGTAGTGTTTTTTACCTGCTTTGGTAAGTTCTTTTGTTTCCATGTTGTTAGAAGTGCTTGCTATCTCCATATGTGAGTGCAGTTGTTCCACCATTGTTTGTTTTCGATGCAAAAAAAGAGATTTATTGTCATTATTTCTTTCATAGCTCTTCAAGGTGTTAATGGCCCACTTTGGTGTCTTCAGATGAAAGTTGCATCATAAATCGAGCTATACAATGGTATTTTTTGCAAAATATTCGGTGGTGCAGACGGTACTTTTAGACGCCATTTAAAGTTTATTTACAACTTTTCATGTTGAAGGTCATTATTTAATTTTTTTCAACTATTCTATTTGGAAAGCTGATAAAATTTCAATGCATTTTGATGTGCTATTTTATAATTTCCGTTGAGAAACAACAGAGTTATGTAGCTTTGAAAAATGGTTATTTTTTATTTACGAAAAAATCTAACCGAAGCTAACTCAAAAAAAAAAAATGTTAGAAATCTGAAAAAATACATGTGTTTTTAAGTCGCAAAAATGAACCAAAATTTCAATTTTGGAGAAAATCTGAAGACCCCCGGCGCAAATTGTCAGATAATAAAAAAAAATCCCCAGATGTGAAATGCCATTCCCTGGTTATGGGCACCGAGAGAGAGAGTGCGAGGAGATGACCGCAAAAACCCTCCGGGACAGGATATTTTGTGTATCCTGTCGTGTGTCGTCGTCGGCGCGTTAGTTTCCTCCTTTTTTTTTTGGGTTTCGGGTATAAATATTTCGAGGGGAAAAATCTTCCATCCACGTGCTCGAATGGACGAACAACATGTGCCACAAGCAAATTGTTGGTAATTTGAGGCTCGGAAACGTTTAGAAGAATCAATATAAATCACAACAATGTTGGGCTGATTGCCATTGTGCTGTGCTGCGGTTGGCAATGGTGGAATTTGATTAATGTGGCCCGAGGAAATTATGCTTCGATGATCAATAAATTTTACAGTACATAGTTTTATTCAATTTTATAGTTTTTGATTTTGGAAAACAATCAGTTTATTTTGATTTAGGACTGTTTTGCAATATTTTAACATGGGCATTCTGAGTTTTATCTATAATTTAAATAATTTTTTCTACTCAACTGAGTCTCAGCTATTTTCATCATAGTTGGCATCAGCACAAAATACCTGAAAATGCAAAAAAAATAAATATCTATCCTGAAATGAAAACTGGAGTAACCATCTATGTAGCATTTCAATAAATCTTTAATTTATTCATAAAATCAAATACAATGGAAATAATTATTATTATTATTATTATTATTATTATTAATTCATCGAACATTAAAGTTTAAATGAATATTAAAAATAAAGTCAAACTGAATTAAAAAACCTGGATTGGCGTATACGACGAACAAAACGACTAGTAGGCTCTCCAAACTGGTATAGATGTTCAGTATCCCGGAACAAACGCATCATTGCACTTAGTGGCTCGTTGAAGCCGTATGAAGTTCGGTGAATTTGACTTGCGAGTAACGAATTAGATCGTAGATTCCTCGATGGGGCACTGAAGTTTATCAAACTTAGCAGCTTGGGCGATTGGATCAGGAAGATCTTCGGGATGGCGCCAGGGCAGGTGTCTCAAGGCGAATCTGATAAACCGTTTCTGAACACGCTCTATTCGCAGAATCCAACTTAACTGGTAAGGAGCCCAGACAATAGAAGCATGTTCAATCACTGACCTGACGAGGGCACAGTACAGAGACTTCAGGCATAGAGGATCTGTGAAATCACGTGCCACTTTGGTGATGAATCCGAGTTGACGATTAGCTTTGTTGATGACTGAAGAGCGTTGACTGTTGAACGTGAGTTGCGAATCAAGTATAACTCCAAGGTCATTTACCTCCGAAACCCGGTTCAAAATCTGGTTGCCGATGTTATAATCATAAAGAAGTGGCGTTTTACCTCGATGGAATGTTATGACAGTGCATTTCGAGACACTAACGGACAGTTTGTTTAGTTTACACCAATCTCCGAAACGATGCAACAGCACTTGAAGGTGAACGCAATCAGCAGTGGTTTCAACGGGAACAAATATTTTTAAATCATCAGCGTATCCAATTTTGGTTCCGTCGTCTAAGCTGAGAATTAGATCATTAAAGAATAGCGCAAACAATAGAGGTCCCAAGTTACTTACTTGAGGAACGCCAGATTGATTCGTGAAGGGAAAAGATATGCTATTGCCAAGCTTTATTCTTACGCATCGCGCAGTAAGAAATGATTTCAGCCAAACAATCATGTTGTTATGGATTCCAAGCTAAGCCAGCTTAGCTAGTAGAATTCCATGATCAATTGTGTCGAATGCAGCTTTGATGTCGGTGTACACCGCGTCAACTTTTTTTTTCTTTTCCAACTGATTCAAACAAAAAGATGTGTATTCCAAAAGATTCGAAGAAACTGATCTGCCTGGCATGAACCCGTGCTGTTCAATGGCTATATACTGTGATGAGGCGCGTAAAAGGGCATCACTTACAATAATTTCAAATAATTTTGATCCTGCTGACAAACTGGTAATGCCACGATATTGTTTCACGTTACGACGTTCGCCATTCTTAAAGACCGGAAACATGAACGAATTTTTCCATATATCAGGAAACTTACGTTGCTGAAACGACTGATTGAAGATTCGAGCTAAGGGCAATGACAAAGCTTCAATGCAACGACAGTAAACAACAGAAGGAATTCCATCGGGCCCAGGAGAAAACGACGTTTTGAGTTTCCTTGCCGCAGATTCGATAGCTTCTCGATGTACTGTAAACGTGTTAAAGTCAATCGCATCAACCGGAACGTGAACAGTTGCTTCGTTGCACTCGCTTTCAGATGAAATAGTGTCCAAAAAGATCGATCGAAAATGTTCTGCAAACAAATTGCAACACATATCTGGGGAATTTGCAACACTTTCATTATAATACACTGAAGACGGCAGGGAGCTAGATTTTCGTTTGGAGTTAACGAAAGACCAAAAACTTCGGGGATTTCTGCGCAAACCAGATTGTAAACGCAAAACATAGCTCTTGTAGAGTAAGGCATTGAGTCTTCTGTAGGCAGTGCTTGCTGTTCTAAACCGTGCTTGCTGGTGTTCAGTTCGATTTTTTCGGAGTTTTCGTAAACAGGCATTCCTTTCACGGCGAAGTTGTCGCAAGGTAGGTGTGCTCCAAGCGGGTGAAACAGGTGGTTTGAATTTGGGAACAAACGAATTCAACCACTGACAAATCACATTACAAAACGAAACTGTCATCAGATCAATAGATGAATTGCAAAAATTGCGTCCCAGTCAATTCCATTCAAATGTTGTGAAAGCAGCATAAAATTAGTATTCCGGAAGTTCAACGATGTGTTGTTACTCTGAAGGTTTGATGAGCCTTCTGTGACCAGCAAACTAACAGGTAAATCGAAGACGATGGGAGGGTGGTGCGTATCTACAGGTACCAAAACATCGGGGGCAGTGCTAATTTTAATTTCATCCTCACTAGGGCCGAAGACCAAATCCAGCGTCCGTCCAAGGTGATTCTTGATTGCATTGAACTGAATCAAACCCAGCGAATTCATTCCATCAACCAAGGTGGCGGCAGCAGCACTAAGAGGATTCACAGTTAACAGTTCAGCGCCTTCATCATTAACCTTCCATATCGATCGAGGTTGATTATAGTTGCCACAAACTAATACTGACTCGCCAGGAGATGCTCGGGTGCACAGTTCACGTATAGTCACCACATGGGACTCTAGAAAGTGGACACAACTGCTTTTATCGGGTGGAATATATCTCAATTGATGAAAAAAAAAAGAAAACAATTACCTACCTACTATGAACAACAAATAAAACTTTTATGTTGTTTTATTAACGATATATTTCTGTCGAATTCAGTACGACCTTTATTTTATTCTATTTAAAAAAAATGCTGTCGATTCTCCAAAGAATCAAGAACGGCATTTGATTCCTTTGGCTTTTCCCTCTCATAAAAAATACAAACAAAAATCTAATGACAAATAAATGTATTAATTTTTCATGTAAAGTGACATTTTTTATGCAATATCCACTTATAAAACAACTAACGTACTTTTTTTTCTATTCCAGGTGAGTTTCGACTGATATATTTGCTGTGGTAAGATTAAATATAATTTTATGTACCTACTAACTGTCAACACTACGTTGGACCCATTTTATGCAAATTGCTATTGCTATCATTTATGAGGAATAGGCAATAGCCTATTCCTATAAGTTTTTGATTATTTTATCGTTTTAAGTGGTAATTTTTAAGGAATTGTTTTGAAATTTAATTTCCGTGTGGCCGAATGTAAAGGGAAAACACTCTTAACTTAATTGTATCACTCATTTCAAAAAGATTAAAAATTAGATAAGATACCAGACACAAAAAAAAAAGAAAAAAAACTTTTGATTCTTGCAGTCAAGCTTCTATGCAATGTTTGCTTTGGACTCAAGATGCAAGGTTGCATTGCCTCCTGCATTCCCGAATTTTTGTCCTAGCTTCGGCGGGACATATACTAAAATTGGAACGATACAGAGAAGATTAGCATGGCCCCTGCGCAAGGATGACACGCAAAATCGTGAAGCGTTAAAAAAAATAGAATTGCACCATGAAAAAACCATGAATTTCATTTTCACAGACCACAAATTGTATGGTTGTCACAATGATTGTTTTTTGTCCACGATACCGTGAATACACATTGAAATTCATAGTTTTCGACCATACATTTAATCGTTTTGACGAAAATAACCATGAAAAAGGGGTATTGTTATGCAGCGTGACCATGAAAAAAGTGGCGATTTCCCATACATTCGAAAGCTGAAAAATATGAAGTTCATGGTGAAAATAGCTTCCATTTCTTTATAGTAGAACCATGAACATCCGTTTATTAACATTGTTTTAACGAAGATGGAAATCAAGGTTTTTCTATGGTACATAACTATGGTTTTAACCATGAAATTTCATGGTTTACCATGAATAATTTACGTTTTTATCTATTGGAACAATTTGCTAAAGTTATTACTCGTTTCGAGGAATTTTATTCATGATTAGTTGTGCTTTTGAATAAACTTGATAAATTTTTATTCGAAAGCAGGACTAATCAGGAATATTATTCCTTGAAACGGAAAATAACTTAAGCAAATTGCTTGATTAAAAAAAGGAATTCAAAATAATTTTATTTTATTTTATAGTTATATTCATAGTACGATCAGTGTGCCAAATATTCGTTTCAATCATTGAAAACCGAAAGCAACACAAGCTCAAAGCCGCGCAACACTTATTCCTGTCACAATGAAGCTTTTCGACTTTCAAGCTCACATGAAGCCATCATTGCTGTCAGTATTTTCCAATTGAACGAATACTAGCCCGGCTTTCAGTCCAATAGGAATGAAAGCTGGAAACCGCCTTTCAATTTTCGATGACTGTGTGCGCTGTTCATATTCATATTCATTTGAAAGGCAGACATTTTCAGTCATGAAGGATTGAAAGAGCGCCAAGGAAGGCTTGAATACAGCAACAACAACAAACACTACTGTGTGCGGCGGTGTGAAGGACATGATGCGGTGTATGCCAAATCGATTTCACACAAGATTGTTTTGATGTGTGTTGCTTTCAGTGATTATCTTGGAATTAGGGGAGATGAGGGCATAACGAGCACCCGAGGCATAATGAGAAGTCCATTTTTCTACATAAGTACGTATTTTCTTAAACAAATTTTCATGAGGACTTGTTTCTTACTACCTATAGTATTAATTTTTCACAAAAAAAGAAATATCCTTTTCATATTTACAGAAATATTAAATAATAACCAGCTAGGTTCTCAAGTGACGAAAATATTATAATTTTTGAGCACCACCAAATAAGCTTTTATGACCTTTAAATCATCTTGATCTGAAATGTACGCACTGCAACATAATCTACACATTGTTTCTAAATTTTCAGCATCATAAATTTTTTGATTTTTCACTTTAATCAATTTTAAAACGCGTTTTTACTTTAATTTGTTCACTAGAGGCGAACAGAGCACTTTCAATGAAGGCATATTGAGCATTTTCTGCCGGAGAATCTAGCAGCGAATTCAACTCGATGAAGTCAACTGAATAATAGAGCTACAGCTTAACTTGTATCGTCTGACGATTTGGCCTATTGGTTAGATGTCGGAGAGGTAATCAGTAGACTCGAGTTCGATTCCTGTTCGAGGGGATTTTTTTTGCACATACCATTCATGATTGATTTTTTTTATTGTTACATTATACGGCTAATAGAATCAAAGCATCATCCGTCAAACAAAACACCAGAAACATAATGTATGAACATGTGTTAATTCTTTGAATTCTACAAACAGACCTAGATTATTTTGTTTTTGCTTTGTTTGATGAATCTACGCCTCACCGTTTAGTGCAATCATGACCATAAATGATAAATGATGAAAAAAAAAATCACCTCCACCAGGAATCGAACTCGAGCCTACTGATTATCTCTCCGACATCTAACCAATAGGCCAAATCGTCAGACGATACAAGTTGAGCTGTAGCTCTATTACTCAATTGACTTCATCGAGTCGAATTCGCTGCTAGATTCCCCGGCAGAAAATGCTCATTATGCCTTCATTAATGGTGCTCATACTGCCTCGGGGGGTTTCTCATTATGCCTCTACAGTGACTGGTTTTCAGCTTTCGACAAAATTTTTTTAAATGCATTTTTAAACGTTTTTATCTACTTTTTCAAGTTCCATCCAATTAGACAATAGACTATTTGAGTGTCGGAACACGAAACAATGATGTAACTCACATATTACAGCTGTTCTCTATGGTTAAATAAGCGTTTTCCTTAAGGTGCCCATTATGCCCTCATCTCCCCTAAGTATTGTTTTGGCATACACATACGTTTATCTTTCCAATTATAGTCATATTTAATAGAAATTCAAAATATGAAAAAAAAACACTTAACTAATTTTTGGTAATCTTTCGTTTTGAAAAATAATGATCTTCAAACTATGTTCTCAGTAGGCGACGGATTACGCGATTTCCATTACAGCTATCATATAAAACATCTCGTAGTGCCTATTTATTCTGAATATGGAAGAAAAAAAATCAGGAAGCGAAAATTTTGTTCAAGGACCTGCAAAAATATTCATGAACAAAAACATCAATCATTTTCAATTGAATATGACTGGAGCGGCTTTCAAATGAATTCGAAAGGATTTTGACAGGAAATGAATGCGGTAAAAAGCTCCTTTACTTTGAAAGATGCAAGTATGAAAGCTATTTAAAAGCTTTGACTTTGACAGTGAGGATGCTGTCAGTTGAGTGAAGATTGAGCTTTGACTGTGAAAATTTTGAACACTGAGTACGATCATTTCAGGCAGGTTGTGCTGGAATATTCAGGTGTTTGGTTCGAGCAACCACAAATTTGTCGGTCAGTTCGTCGTTTTGGGGTATATGACCATTGATCGAACTAATAATTCATGGTTCCTCGTTCTTAGCAGGATCCAAATCTGGGACATATGAGTATAATCTATCCGTTTAGCCTGTGGATGTGAAAGGCAACTTCCAGTTTGTTCATTGCCTCCAGCAGTTGACCGGTAGCAAAGCTTCCAGTTCGTAAGTTCTCATACGATTCAGTTTCTTCAAGTAATCTGACGAACTTGGAACTCATCAGCTGCTGAATGAACCGAGACACTTCTTCCATTTGAAGATCATCCGTTTCGCCCATGTCGCGGACCACAATGCTCAGCACATGAACCGCTTCCGATGGATGACCTTGAAAAATGAAACAATATTTCATCAGTAAATAACTAACTTGCATCTTCGTCGGTTTCCGCTGCCCACGAGATCGGATCTTAAACCGCAACGTTGATCAAGGTGCTCATGCGCCGATCGGAATCACCCGTCTCGACAGTCTCCAGTATAGTTTGAGATAGACTAACGCAAACGGTGCCATCGGGAAGCAGTCTTTGTGAGAGAAATAAAAAATTAGGTGGATAGTAATGGGTAATTGAATTTTTACTTACTTGTAACGATTGAGATGAGCAGTCGATAACAGAAACTGCAAATGAACCGAAGGTACCTTCCTCGAGAGTCCCAGATGCTGTAAATTCGTTAGACCATGTAAGTATGTATATCGTCGTCGTCGATGGCCGCCCAGGAACCTGGTGCTGGTCGTGGCATTTTCCAATAGCTTCTGCTGCTGCGAATGGGAGGAATTTCCGGGGGGAAACTGGTATGATGGCCTCCGGATAGTCGGTAGATTCGTCGCAGGACCTTAACACCAGCGCACCACTTTTAGCGCACAGAGTCGACGAATGTTGGGTGACGGTCCACTTAGGCTAGGGAATCCTATATTCACTGCATCTGTACGATTTGCGAGCGCAAACACTCGGTTCCGTTGAATCGGGTTGAAGAAATTCTTTTAAATTTCAATCAACAAATAAAGGCGCTAAAATAAATCTTTACACGAAACTTGAAAGTATGTGAAAAAGCTAACAAACCGTACACGCTCATCTTGAAGTCCAAGTTAACTGGGTAATGCATACAGTGAAATATTATGTATTAACCATATATTTCATGGTTATCGACATATTTACGGTAATTTCACAATACAACACAAATTTTACTCTTTGAAGGGATTGAGATTTTACATTATTTTTCATTGTTAAGACGAAAACCATTGTTATTACAATGTAGAACCGTGGTCTTGGTCTATTCGGGTTGAATTCAATCTTCCATGTATTGTTTCAGATTTGCACAATTTTTGAAAAGTTTGGGCACGGTCAGAAGATTCAAACCTTGGCCTGCCGGTTGAGAGGCACCCATGCTACCACAGAGCCATACCTGATGTATGGAATGAAAGCTTCAAAATTCCAATAAAAGCTTATCTTATATTTTATCAGACCGTATTAGCTTTGGAGAACTTTGAGTGACATAACACTAATGCCAAAATACAATATACGGTTAAGATCGAGGATATAGTAAGCTTTTTTTTATTTTCTCGGGATTTTTATCTCTAAGGATGATTCATCCCTTTAGGACACAGTGTGCGCGAAGAGAATTTCCAATTCGTGCGAAAAACCACTTCTCATCTTGTAATGGGGGTCTGTGTTTGCTGGTAAAGATAGAACTTGTACACAACAGGGGTTTGAGTAGTTAAAGTTACTCAGTCCTTCGTAACGTGGAGACAGGCAGGCTACCCAAACCCCCATTGAAACACGTTTAAAAAAATGACCGGCCACAGTGCAAGCGAGTTTTCCGGAACCGGTTCGACCGCGTGAATTTATCCCGTTCATCCGGGCATACACTGAAAATATCCTATCGAATATTTTTCATCTCAAATGATATAATTTATAAAAAAAATCTTTTTCAAAAAAATTTTTTTTAACTATCATCGCCGTTTCTGTATTTTTTAAACATACACAAACACATACAGGATCTCAATGAAACTTGATGTTTCCTCGAAGAGATTCCTTTTTCTTAACTCTAAGCGTACATCTTTGGCGGCATCCATAAATTACGTAACGCAAAAAATGCACTTTTTTGACCCCCTCCCCCTCGTATGTCACAAATCGTAACGATTCGATGTATCCCCCTATGCAAATTACGTAACGCTGATAATTACCCCCCCCCCCCATCTTCTCATGTTTTTAAATACTGATTTTCGAAAGTAAGAAAAGATATTACCATTAATTTTTTTTAACGATCATCAAAACGGAATTAACATCTATCCAAACAGCTTCTTGGTACTCCTTAATGATCATTCTCAGATAAAATAAAATGTCTTATTACGAGGTGCTCTGTGCTTGTTAACTGGAGATCTACTTTTTCCAGCATTGTTCAAGGAGCATAACTTGTTATGCAAAATATACTCTACTTAGTAATATTCGACGGAATAACCAAAATTTCATTTTTTTATATCAATTGGGAAAATATAATAAAAATTTCTGACTTAAGGTTGAATTGAGTTCTTGGGAGTAAATGTACCTAATATTCTGCTTCACAACGGTTATTCCAAGGATATCCAATACATATTTTAAGGAGTTTATCTCAGAATCTTTAAAAAGGAAAGTTTACAAACCAGTTTGAATCTTGTTGAAGCTTGCAAATTTTAAGCTGATTTTGGTTTGCTTATCATTCTGCTAAAATTGCATGACATCAAAATAGCTGCGATTAAACTGAAATTTTTAAGGAAAAAATCGAACTATAAGAAAAATATTACAAACGAAAAAGTGACAAATGACAAAATTTTGAATAAAACACGACAAATGTGGTAAAAAATTATGCCAAAAAACATAACAAAAATAACAAAATCAATCAAAAAAATCAGAAAAATTTCGCAAAAATGGCAAAACTATGACAAATGTGAAAAAATTATGATCAAAATTTGAAAATAAAATGACAAAAACCTGACAGAACTAATATTTTTAATAAATATTTGACAACAAATTTACAAAAATGACGAAGTTTAAAAAAAAAAAAATTACAATAAAATTACATAAAACTGATAAACATATACAAAACGTTGAAAAAAGTATTACAAAGAAGGTAAAAATATGGCAAAAATTTGACATCAAAATGAAAAAATAAGACAAATGGGCTAGAATATGACAAAGTTCTGACCAAACTATGATAAAAAATTTACAAAATAATGACAAAAATCTGACAAATTAAGGAAGAATGAGATAAAAATATAACAAAAAACTTTCAAAAATATGTAAAAATATGATAAAATGATGAAAAATACGAGAGTAAAATTACAAAAGTTTAACAAAAACTGCAAAAATCCGAAAAAAAATTAAAAATATAATTATGAGACCGAGTCTCCGGGGATGTTTTAAAAAAAGTTTTATTTTCACATTTCTCATACTTAACCACTAATCACTACCACTAGACTAACTTAGCCTGAATCACTTCCTGCTGCTGAACCACTTACTACTGCCGGGTCGGGAACCAAAAAGAACGAGCATGCCTTCGTGGCTTGGGAGCGCCACGTTTGTACATCCTGTCTCAGGTTCGGGGAGAGGGAAGTACGTAACTATATATTACAAAAATATGGAACATTTGACGAAAAAATGACAAAATTAAGACAAAACTATGCAGATGTCCGTGAGTTCAAATTCATCGAACACAGTTGTACCGGATACGATTTTCAGTATGAAGAGAAGGTGTAAAAACGATTATAATCGAACGTAAAAAGACAAAACTATGTAAAAAAAAATTGAAATCAAATGAACAAATAATCTGACAGAACGATGACAAAAATACGCCAAATGAAAACATGACAAAATTATGACAAAAATTGAAAATAAAATGACAAAAAATCTAGCAGTGTTAGCACAAACTTTTGTCGATTTTTTGTCATTATTTTGTTTTTTTTTTATTCCAGTTTTGTTACATTTTTATCATATTTTTGTCATAACTTTGTTATAATTTTTTTACATTAGTAATATTTTTGTCATAGAATTGTCAAATATTTGACGAAGTTTTTTTTTTGTTTTTGCCATTATTTTAATTTTTTGTTATTATTTAGTCAATTATTATTAAGTTTGGTCAGTTTTTTTTTAATTCTTTTCTTGACAAATAATTGTTATCTATCATATTTTTCTTGGTTTTTTTTATATTTTGGCCATGGCTTTGTTATTATCATGTCAAATTTATCAAAATTTTGCTATATTTTTCTCTTTTTTTGTCATGTTTTTTTCACTTTTGCCATATTTTTCTTACAGTTTTGTCAAAGATTCGTCTTTTTATTGTCATAATATTGTTAATTTTTTCATTAATTTGTTACACTTTTGTCTTAGTTTTGTTAGATTTTTTTCATGCGATTTTTAGTCATTTACAATAATTTAAAGTTGAACGGAAGTCGCCGTATTGGATTTGAGATGGCGTATCATAGCGTCAGACTGTGAAATTCGATTTCTTATAATTGATTCCCTTCACTTAATCCCTACATTTTGAGTGTTTTATGCGATTTTTAGTCAATTAAAGCCATTGAAGTTAGACGGACACCGCCATCTTGGATGAGGGCGTCAAAAATCTATTTCCCGATGTCCTCATAAAGTCCAGGCAACGAGTTTTCATTACCTTAAGATTCCTTTTAATCATCTCTACGGTTCTGGAACTTGCAAGTTTTTTTTACGTGGTTTTCCGGAATTAGCGTTGTTTTTTGGAACTCACCCGGATTGATTTTTTGCGCGATACGTATCGCCAGCTCACAGTTTCGGTTCAGCAAATTATTTTGCAAAGATTTTTTCACGTGTTAAGTTAATTTTTGCATAACACCGAAGATTTTTTTTCAGCGTTTGCAATTCGCGTGCACTGTGGCCGGCCTTCAAAAACGAACTTGAATATTTCGCTACGCAGTTCGCTTCGCACTCACCCTGTTCGTATCCTAAGACTTTCCTCAGAGACTCGGATTGATGAAAAACGGTGTCCAATGTTTATCACTGGTAAACACTGGACACCGTTTTCATAAATTCGAGTTTCATGTCTTAGCTATAAAAGTTACTCCTAAAGTTTCAAAACACGCAAAAAAAATATTATGAAATTTAATTATTGGCAAAGTTATTCGTAAACTTTTCTGCGTGTTATCATGTTATTTTGCTATGATGTACAATTTTATTTGTTTTCCTTCGATGTAAAAAAATGATCAGATTTTTCAAATATACTAATAAACTAATAAAACTAATAAAACTCTGATTTCATAATATGAGTTGAAATTTGAACTTTTTGTCAATTTTTAAAATTGTTTTGAAAAATAATTTCTTATTTCAAAAATGTAAAAATGTACGAAAATTTAAAGGGAGTCAAACCGGAGTATTTCGTACAAATAACATTGAAAATATGTTTTCTTATTTTTTTTATGAATTGTCATAAGAATAGACGTCAGCCAACCATATACATTACGTAGATAAGCCCAAAAATTAGACTTGTGCAAAATTTCGGATCAATTGGATTAATGTTAGGGGTGCCTGAAAGCGCTCAAAGCATCGGTTTTTTTGGTTCTCAAAAATCACCTAAGAGAGACTAAAAGAAATCCTGAAAATCGAAATTTTCAATTTTGGTGCCAAATGACTTAAGAATGCATAAAACGTCGAAATCTGGTGTAACCTCAAAATAAAAATTGGTCAAAAATCGTCTTGCTGCGACTTAGTCGGTTTTCGAAAAAACGGTTTGTCCCAGAATCTCTTTATTGACCAAAAAATTTTATTCGAAGAAACATCTGATTTTGACGATTCACGCATTTTTTAACTCATCTAGTATTTAAAAAAAAATTTTGATTTTTCCAATTTTCTTTTGTTTCCTGTTGGGTGATTTTTGAGGGGAAAAAAATGAAACCGAGTGCAATTTGAGGCAACCCTAAATCAAGTTCAAATTTTCAGCTAAAATTTTTCACAGGTCAGTTTTTTTGCCCAATTTACATGTTTAGTTTGAAAAAATGTTCCTTTAACATACCATACAGTGTGATAAAAATTGAAAGAATGATATGAGTTGACCTGATAGATAAACATTATTTTTGTCAAAATCGACAAAAATGTTGCATAAATATTAATAGACATTTTTGACCTTACTGAATCTAACGCACCTCTGGCTTAAATTGTTCATTTGCAAAAGCTCTCAAGCCAAACTTGTGCCCAATTTAATGGTTTTCAGATTCATCTATATTCCAAAATAACATTTTCTTTGACTTGTTTTTACGAATTCAGTGTCAGTGAACTCCAGCTAGTCGGATATTGCGTTCAAGAAGTTAATTCACAATTTTTTGGAAGCTATTCTTTGTTTTTCAACTTAGTTAAAAGTTGTTCTAATTTTGCAAGCAATCTACATAATTTTCTTGCAACTTTACTTTATCATGCAAAAAAAAAATCTGCTCACAAAAAGTTTACAGATTCGATTTGATTATTGGAATTCTGAGTACCATGTTCAAAATTTCAACCCAAGTATACTCTGAACAGTACTCCAAATTAATGCGCCCATAATTTTCGCCGCCCTGTTGCACGCGCTGCAGCAAATTAAACATAATTCAACCAGAGCGTTCTCCAAACACAACTTTACCAATCCTAAATAGTAGCAGCAGCAGCAGTTTGAAACCCCAAAGCTTCCTGCCAGTCTGTCAGTTTGTCAGTCATCCAGCACAGTCACTTCCGGCGTTATGTTGGGGATTGGCCAGTAGCTTGTTGGCCGCGTGTTTGCCAATTTCGTTCGCCCAATAATGTACCCGGAGAAAGTTGGACAACCATCACTACTAAATCAGTTGCAGCAGGAACAAACGAGCAAGCGAACGAGTTCCGTCGTCATTTGTGTATTTAGTGTGAAAAAAGCTGAACCGACCAAGGAACACAAACTTTTCCGTTGGTTTTCGTTTAGCTGCTGCTGTTGCTGCACCATCATAGTTTTGTAATTAGTTGCGTGATATGAGAACTGCAATACGTCTCGCTTCTTCGTTTTTCGAGCGCATGGCTTCAACGCTTTTTGTCACGGTTTTTGCAGGTTGTAATAACGGGGGAATTTACTAGGGTTGTCAGCAGGAAAGCATTATTGTTGAGCAAAGATTAAATTGTTTTGTGAGGGAAAGGAGTTAGAGAGTAAAACAGAAAGAAAGTAAGAGAGTAAAACACATCGAGTGTAAGAAAGTAAGAGAGTAAGAGAGAAACAGAGTGAGAGAGTAAGAGATTAGAGTGTAAGCGAGTAAGAGATTAAGAGAGTAAGAGAGTAAGAGAGTAAGACAGTAAGAGAGAAAGAGAGTAAGAGAGTAAGAGAGCAAGAGAGTAAGAGAAAAAGAGAGTAGAAGAGTAAGGGACTGAAGCGGTAAGAGGGTAAGCAAATGAGAGAACAAGAGAGTAAGAGTGTAAGATAGTCAGAGAGTAAGGGAGTAAGAGAGTAAGAGAATAAGAGAGTAAGAGAATAAGAGAGTAAAAAGGTAAGAAAGAAAGAGAGTAAGAGAATAAAAGAGTAAGAGAGTAAGAGAGTAAGAGAGTAAGAGAGTAAGAGAGTGAGAGAGTAAGCGAGTAAGAGAGTGAGAGAGTAAACGAGTAAGAGAGTGAGAGAGTAAGCGAGTAAGAGAGTAGAGAGTAAGAGAGTAAGAGAGTAAGAGAGTAAGAGAGTAAGAGAGTAAGAGAGTAAGAGAGTAAGAGAGTAAGAGAGTAAGAGAGTAAGAGAGTAAGAGAGTAAGAGAGTAAGAGAGTAAGAGAGTAAGAGAGTAAGAGAGTAAGAGAGTAAGAGAGTAAGAGAGTAAGAGAGTAAGAGAGCAAGAGTGCAAGAGAGTGAGAGAGTAACAGAGTAACAGAGAAAGAGAGTGAAGGAGTGAGAGAGTAAGAGAGCAAGAGAGCAAGAGAGCAAGAGAGCAAGAGAGCAAGAGAGCAAGAGAGTAACAGAGTAAGAGAGCCAGAGACTAAGAGAGTAAGAGGGTAAAAGAGTAACAGAATAACATAGAAAGAGAGTGAAGGAGTGAGAGGGTAAGAGAGTAAGAGATTAGGAGAGTAAGAGAGTAAGAAAGTAAGAGAATAAGAGAGTAACAGAGTGAGAGAGTAAAGGAGTGAGAAAGTAAGGGAGTGAGAGAGTAAGAGAGTAAGAGAGTAAGAGAGAAAGAGAGTAAGAGAGAAAGAGAGTAAGAGAGAAAGAGAGTAAGAGAGTAAGAGAGTAAGAGAGTAAGAGAATAAGACAGTAAGAGAGTAAGAGTGTAAAAGAGTAAGAGGGTAAAAGAGTAACAGAATTACATAGAAAGAGAGTAAGGGAGTAAGAGAGTAAGAGAGTAAGAGATTGAGAGAGTAAGAGAGTAAGAAAGTAAGAGAATAAGAGAGTAACAGAGTAAGAGAGTAAAGGTGTGAGAGAGTAAGGGAGTATGAGAGTGAGAGAGTAAGAAAGTAAGAGAGTAAGAGAGTAAGAGAGTAAGAAAGTAAGAGAGTAACAGAGTAACAGAACAACAGAGTAACAGAGAAAGAGAGTGAAGGAGTGAGAGAGTAAGAGAGTTAGAGAGCAAGAGAGCAAGAGAGCAAGAGAGTAAGTGAGTGAGAGAGTATAAGAGTAAGAGAGTAAGAGAGTAAGAGAGTAAGAGAGTAAGAGAGTAAGAGAGTAAGAGAGTAAGAGAGTAAGAGAGTAAGAGAGTAAGAGAGTAAGAGAGTAAGAGAGTAAGAGAGTAAGAGAGTTAGAAAATAAGAAAGTAAGAAAGTACCAGAGTTACAGAGCAACAGAGTAATAGAGAAAGAGAGCATGAGAGTATAAGATTAGAGAGAGTAAGAATAAGATATTTATAGAGCAAAAAATTTATTGAGAAAAATAATAAGAGAGTGATAAAATAAAAGAGTAAGATAGATCGACAGTTATAAAGAATTAGATTAGGAGACTTAGAGAGTAAGATTGGAAGATAGTAAGAGAGTATGGGATTATGACAGTTAGCGAGTAAGAAAGTCAGGAGCAACTTTTTTTTCTCAAACTCTTCCACTCTCTTATTGTTACTCCACCTTACCATCTCACTTTCTAATTTTCTACTATTTTGCTTTATTGCTTTCCTTTCCTCTTAATCTCTATCTCTCATACTCAGTTATATTTGTACTCACTTACTGTCTTATTTCTTCGTGAAAAGTGTGTGAGATTCATAGAGTTTTCAAAACAAATTATTCGAGGAGATTTCTCAAAGATTTGAAAAAATCCTAACTAATGAATCCAGTTTACCCACTCTATCCATTAGTCCTCCCTTATTCAAACTGGCAGCCTCACTTTTCCTGTTTGTTTGAGTAAGTACCATAATGTTGGCTCAAAATTATGCCCATAAATCATCTCGGAAGTACGACTAAAGGCTTTTTTTTCTCCTGAGTAGCAGCCTATTTCTTCTGCTCAGGCTGCTGTCTTCCCATTTGCATCGCGCTATTTGTTTCTTCCATTTTCCACCTCCCCTATATTGCATGATCTTCCTTACTGTAGGGCTCGGTGTGGTTGCATTTACTGGATTTCATTTAGTGCAATGCGGTGAAAAGACACTATAAATTTGAAACGTTCAACGTTTTTGTTGTCCTTTTATTCCGGAAAGGGCCTCCCTGAAGTAGCCTTTTTTCGGGTCAAATTACAAAGAAATTGCCACTGACCGGTTGCGAAAGGTGATCCCACTTGGCAGTGGCGCTTTTTTAATTTAATTCAAGTAAACAGTAAATTTTAATTTGGAAGTTAATGGTATTATTTACTTTTATGAAGATTGTTAAAGTTTGACAATTAAGTGGAGCTCACGATACACAGAGTTGTATTGTAAGATAAACTGTAAACAAAAACACCCAGTAGAAATCAGCTGTTTAAATATCATCCGGAATGAGCAGGGTTGTATCAAAATCGAGCTTAGACTTAATGGGATACCCTATAGTATCGAATGTACTTTTTCCATGAAAGAGATTATTGAAAATTTCACCCATTTCGTGATTGTTTCCATTTCTTGCTCTATGAATCATAAAAGAAAACATATGCAATTAGTGTGTAATCTGCCAAAGATGCGTCACAAACATCGCTGTAGCGTCTATTCAACTTTAGAATACCGACGCCTTTGTCAGTCTCCTTGCCAAAGAAATCTTACATTGAAACACATAATGACAACCATCATCAAAAGAAGCATGACCGAGTAAAAGCTCCATCTTTCTTTTTTGCTGCGCCGCTCATAGGACCTACTCAACTGAACCAGAGAGTTATTTGAATATTGCACAAAAGGTGAAGTTGTAATGGAAAATCTTTCCTCCAACCGCCATTCCTCCATTCGCCATCATCCTACGATTCCACGAACTTCGAAACCATTTTTTGTTCGCTATTGCGCCACCTTTTAATGGTTCAAACATAAATGTTTTCAAACGTAGGGGAGATGAGGGCATAACGAGCACCCGAGGCATAATGAGCACTCCATTTTTCTACATAAGTACGTATTTTCTTAAACAAATTTTAATGAGGACTTGTTTCGTACTACCTATAGTATTAATTTTTCACCAAAAAAGAAATATCCTTTTCATCTTTACAGAAATATTAAATAATAACCAGCTAGGTTCTCAAGTGACGAAAATATTATAATTTTTGAGCACCACCAAATAAGCTTTTATGACCTTTAAATCAGCTTGATCTGAAATATACGCACTGCAACATGATCTACACATTGTTTCTCAATTTTCAGCATCATAAAATTTTTGATTTTTCACTTGAATCAATTTTAAAACACGTTTTTACTTAAATTTGTTGACTAGGGGCATATAGGGCACCATACTATCGAGGCATAATGAGCATCTACTGCCGTAGAATCTAGCAGCGAATTAAAATTGATTTATAGAGCCACACCTTGACTAGTTTTCATCCGACGATTCAGTCTATTGGTAAGGTGTCGGAGAGGTAATTAAAAGACTAGAGTTCGATTTCTGTTCGAGGTGATTTTTTTCCATTTACAATTCATGATCGTTTTTTTTATTGTTACATTTTACGGCTAGTAGCATCATCCTTCAAGCAAGGCACATAATGTATGAGCGTGCGTGAATTGTTTGTATTCTACAAACAGACCTAGATTATTTTGTTATTGCTTTGTTTGATGAATCTACGACTCACCTGACTTCATCGAGTTGAACTCGCTGTTAGATTCCCCGGCAGAAAACGCACATCTTGCACTGATTAATGGTGCTCATACTGCCTCAGGGGGGGTGCTCATTATGCCTCTACAGTGGCTGGATTTCAGCTTTTGGCAATTTTTTTTAAAATGCATTTTTTAACGTTTTCATCTAGTTTTTCACGTTTCAGCCCGTTAGGGAATAGGCTTTTCAAGTGTCTGAACACGAAACAATAATGTAAGCTCCATATTATAGTTATTTTCTATGGTTAAATAAGCGTTTTCCTTAAGGTGGCCATTATGCCCCCATCTCCCCTACACAGGAAAAGCCTCTCTCTCTTTCTCCGGCAGGACTGCGATGGGATGGGATGCAAATTTTCATTTGTTTGCCTGTTCGTTTGGTGAAATGTTTAGTTTTTACGAGAGAGTTTCCGGCCGTTTTACAGTCCAGTAAACTTTTGCCGTTTGTCGGAGGTTGCCAGCAGAGCAAGGCAAAGGTTTCAGGGCTCATGGCAAGGACACCAGGCTTGGTAGATCTCATTGTTTTGCCTTTTCCGGTAAGGAAAGTTGAAGTCGAGCACTGATGTATTTCCGGCTCCTCCGGTTTGTTTTTCGAGAAAGGAATGTAAAACTTTTGCTGAATCGAGTACAAAAATCGAGATTGGTCCATTCGGACGAATTGTTATGGATTCTTGGAAGATAAGCTCTCGATTGATATTTAGCGTAGCATGGATAAGATCGGAATAATCGTTATGTCCAAACTATTTTTAAGCAGGTTTTCATTCGTGGAACTAGCAATATGCAGAATATTGCTAAGAAGTCCACGGTAGTTAATTCACTTTAAACAAGCTGACAGCTTTCCTTCAACGATTAAAAGATGTATTTTTCCTTCTTAACAACATCAAATTTTAAGCCAGCTTTTTTTTTAATCAAATTAAAAATCCATACCGAATGAAAAATTGATTTATAATGAACTACACGATGGGAGTGTGAATTTATACGGACTTTCTGTGTATGTCTCATAATGTCCAAACACGAATTAAAATGAACATTATAAATACATTACAAATACATTAAAAATATTTTCTTCTCTTTTAAATGTTCTCTTTGGTCTGCTTTCAATTAAAACAATTTAAAAAAAGATTCTGCTTATAAGTTTCAGTAAAAACTGATTTGCGATGTTATTTACAGAAAAGTGGTAGATAACATAATAACTCTTTTGCAAATCTTTTTATAGAATTTACAGGCTTCGCATGTTTTCTCAAATACGATTTGGTTTGGGACCAAAAAGTATCAATCCATTTTGCTTGAGGGAAATTTGGCGAAATCATCGCTATCGGTATGATTTGACCTTTGTTCAAATTTCACTATTTTAACAATAAAAATTAATATTTCCCGAACGGGTCCCACTTTTTTGGCCACATCCCGAAATAAGGCAGTCTTCCTACTGGCGTAAGCATGCATGACTTTCCGGTCCAAAATTTTGTCCCCCACACCCACATTTTTTAACCCATAAAGCTGCTTTCCTCTTCATACTTCCGAATCGCGTTTCAGATCGCTCTTATGCGTTTTCAAAACTCGCTGTACTTTTTTATTTATGGTTATGATATTGCATGTCAGAACTCTGAAACATACAAAATTTGAAATGAATGTATAACAATGAATTCAAAACCTGAACAAGATGATTAGAATCGAAGCAAAATATTACATTGGTTCAACACTTATTTGCCTCGTCTTTAGGTATTATTTATTGAACCTCCGGAACTACAGTTATAGCTTTGGGACTTCAGTCTTGAAAATTTATGTTTAAATGTGTGAAAACTGTGAATAGTTCTAACATCTTTGTGTCTTTCGTAACTTACCTAAATCAACGATGGACAGTAATAGAACAAGTTTTTCGGTAAAAAATTATACGATGTTTCACTCTTGGGCTCGAACTCACGGACATCGGCTCAGCAGGCAATCGACTTGTGACGACTTCAGAATTATGAAATAAGTTTTTGATAAAGGAGACAGAAGACAGAGAAAAAATGTCTCAAAACTCAGGGTTAAACAGAGAAAAAATTCAAGGTGCCCGGATTCCGTTAAAAAATGCCTGGAGTTTGGCCAGATTTATTCACTTTATTTGGCGAATCAAACAAAAAAAAAACAACAAACAACTCTAAAACGAAATTTTTCGAGCAAGTTTTATAAAAAAAAAATCATGACAGGGTTTTGGGAAGTCTAAAATACGACTTAGTTTAGAATCTGTTGATGTGTTTTGATGAAAAAAAAAAATCATTTTTTTCTTGATTTTTGTTGAGTAATTTCTGGGTTTTGAGAAAATTTGCCCGGTCATTTGAACGAATATTTAATCGTCAATTTGTAATCAAATGCCCGGATTTCACCAGGTTTGTCCGGCCTTGGTACGTGCTGAAAAAATTGTGAATATAAGAAGTTATATTCAGTCAATTAGCTGCAATATTTGTTAATAACAGGTAGAATATCCAATCAGTATAATTAACCATTTTTGGTTTTTCAATCTGTAATTTGTGTTTTTTTGCTTTTGTTCAGCTATCGACAATAAATTTGAGTTGTGTTTCAGTTAAATAAGTGTAATCTTGAAAGATCTTTCAAGTGGTATACTTATTGGTGAAATTCAATACCAGATAAAAATAAAGCTCAAAAATGTTAAGGCTTTTATAGGAATCTCTTCCGTTGTATACTCATATCCAGTGTCAAACTGAATTAAAGTGTTAAAACACAACTTTTTTTTAAAAATACGTCAAAAAATCTGTGGTTCGTAATTTAAGAATGGAAGTATACGAAATAACTCAAAACATGCTTAAAATGTCAAAATTTCATGTTATCTACAATTTTTTTTTTTCAAAAAATGCCTTGAAAATTTTGAAAATCATCAAAGGAAATTCCGAATGGCTTCAAAATTTATGAAACGTTTTGATCTGTTATTATCACGACTCGATGGTACTTAGCCGGTTTTTAAAAATCGACGGATATTTTTTAAATCATTTGGCATTAAAATTTAAGTTGAGGCTATTTTTTCTTTTACAAGACTTAAAAAAATAAAATCATTCTAGAAGTCTGCACAGTAGTCAAAATTATCGAAAAAAAAAATTTATTTCCGTTAGAAAACACCACATTATTCCATTGCGACATTCCAATTCATTTTTCAAAATTTTAACATTTGTTGTAGTCATGCTTTCAAAAACTAAAAAATATATCCTACCTACCTACCTAAGGGTTCGGCGCCGATTGACCGACGCATAGGGCTGAGATAAAAGATCTCCACTGCTGGCGATCCGGAGCCAGCGTCTTCACTTGCTGCCAGCCAAGGTTCTCGTTAACTGTGCGGAATTCAGCGGCTAGACCATGATGCCTCTAGATATGGTGGTCTCACTTTGGCAAAAAGTAGGCGAGGGTAGGATGCTGTGGAAGGGGCGAAATTTTGACAGCTGGCTGTTGGCTGGCCGAAAAAAACTTGAAAGCAGGCAGTATAATTAAAGAATTGTTTTAGTAGTGGTATGATCTGTGACGTCACTACCATTAAATATTTACTTTGAAGCATTATTTTCCCCCGTTCTCCCGTTCTGTCTTAAAATAATTCGCACCACGAACCAAAAAGCAAGCTTGAAGGCAGTATAAGGAAACAGCAAGTAACAGGAGAAGGTACAATCTTGACTGGATCCGATTCCGCAGCATCCATCGGAAGTGAAATGTTGACCAGAGCTGAACGGTTGAAAACAGCCCAATCTGAGCACTTCTGAGTTAAAATTCAGCTGCTAAATCTGGAGGACTGAACTAGAGGTGAGTGAGAAATTAAACAGTTTGTAAAATTAATGTTTTTAAAAATGTTTTTATTTTAGATTGCAAAGCATTTCCAAAACAATCATCGGTGATCTGAGCTACCGTACGGCTGATTCGAAGTTGATGCTCCCGGGAATGTTTGAAGTGAAGAAGCCGAGTGAGGAAGCTGCGACTGGAGAAGTATTGGGTACGGTAGTGGGTGCTCCTCCAGGAACGAAGAGTGGAACTTTACAAGGTTATGGAAAAAGGATGAAGAAGGAAGCGCTTAAAAGAAATATTCATTTGCAACTTCCAAGCAACCGTTTACTTATGTTAAACAAAAATCCCTCCAGATGCCTTATTATTGTGCTGTATTAGGGTGCGGAAATAAAGTTTCCAACAATACAGATATTGTCATTCATCGTTTCCCACGGGACACGAATCGACGGATGTCGTGGATAACATTTTGCGGACGGGAAGAAGGCTGGATTCCCCAGCAAAGCCAAGGAATATTCAAATCATTTTCCAGTAAGCAGTTACGATGCACGTTACCAATTGCGGCAGGAACAGATTGGTGCCAAAACACGTAGAGTGCTGAAAATGAATGTTAATCTTTCATTAGTTTTTATTGTATGACCGAATTTTAAGTTCTAACATACAATGAAAAACGATGATTGTTTTGCAAATGTTTCGTAATCTAAAATAAAAACATAATTGAAACCATTAATTTTAAAAACTTTTTATTTTTTCCACTCACCTCCAGTTCCACTTCTTCTACAAAATATCAAAAACCAAATCCCGTTTTGTTATTATTTCCATGCAAAACCATGAAACTCACTACCTTAGCTGATAGTACATAAATCCTTCTCCCTTTTTCGTAAACATTACAGCCAGGTATCAAAACTTTTTTCAAAATGGTGAACATGCGATTTGGCATGTGAGATCACCATATCTAGAGGCATCATGGGCTAGACTTCGCCGCCACGAGCTTTTGGGCCTGCCCTTTCTGCGATGCCCATCTGGATTCCAGTCAAGCGCCTCTCTGAAAATCTCGTTTTCATCTCTTCGCAGCATGTGCCCAATCCATCTCCACTTACGTTCCCGAATCTCGATTTCTAGCGCCTTTTGATGACACCGGCGATGAAGTTCAACGTTTGAGATCCAGTTGCCAGGCCACCAAGCGCGGATGATGTTCCGCAGGCAGCGATTCACAAAAACTTGCAGTTTTCGTGTCGTCACCGCATATGTGCACCAAGTTTCACACCCGTACAGCAATACGGATTTGACGTTTGAGTTGAAGATTCGGATTTTCGGACTCGCAAACGCAAATCGGGCTTTTTTGATCCGGGTTTCGATGTCCTTCTTGGTACCACCATCAGGCGAAATCTGGCTACCAAGATACTGGAAGCACTCCACTGTCTCAACCTGTTGTCCAGCTACCACGAAATTGGAACGATTTTCTGTGTTGATTTCCATCGACTTGGTCTTTCCGACATTGATTTTGAGACCTGCTGCCTTGGAGCTTACAATGAGGTCGTCGAGTTTGCTCTGCATGTCTTGTTGTGTTTGGGCGAGCAAAACAATATCGTCAGCCATGTCAAGGTCGTTCAGTTGCTCAATTGCTGAAGGATTCCACGGCAATCCTCGGTTTGGTCTACAGTCAATCGATCCAGTCAAGATCTCATCCATTACGATGAGAAAAAGCAGCGGTGATAAAATACATCCCTGTCTCACTCCAGCAGTTACCGGGATTGGTTCGGACAAGACACTGTCGTGCAAGACCTTGCACGAAAATGCCTCGTACTGTGCTTCGATGAGATGGACTAGTTTCTCTGGGACCCCTCGTCGTCTAAGAGCAGCCCAGATGTTTTCGTGGTTCAGCCGGTCAAATGCTTTTTCGAAATCAACGAACACCAGCAGAAGAGAGTCCTGGAATTCGTTGATTTGTTCCAGTATGATTCGTAGCGTTGTGATGTGGTCCACACATGATCGTCCGGATCGGAATCCAGCTTGTTGCCGTCGGAGTGTAGCGTCGATTTTCTCCTGGATCCTGTTCAGGATCACTTTGCAGAGTACTTTGAGGGTTGTACAGATTAAAGTTATGCCACTCCAGTCACCGCACTCTGTCAGGTCTCCTTTCTTCGGGACCTTTACGAGGATACCCTGCATCCAGTCGGCCGGGAATGTTGCAGTATCCCAAATGTCAGCGAAAAGAAGGTGCAACATTTGTGCTGACAAGGCAGGGTCGGCTTTGAGCATTTCAACAGGTATGCAATCGATTCCAGGCGCATTGTTGGATTTCATGTCTTTGATTGCCGCTGCTTTTCCAGCCAGCGAGGGCGCTTCCGAATTTACGCCATTAATGCGACTTACTGTGGGCACCTCGAGCTGCGGGTTCTGTTGGCCATTGTTACTTGTAACTCGGAAGAGTTGTTCAAAATGCTCAGTCCAACGCTTGAGCTGATCTGTTCGATCTGTCAGCAGCTGACCTGCTCGGTTTTTCAGCGGCATTCTTGCATTAGTCCTTGCACCACTGAGGCGGCGAGAAATGTCATAAAGTAATCGGATATCTCCAATGGCGGCGGCTCTTTCTCCCTCTAGGCTAGGGAGTTTGTCCAGGCTCTCTTGTCTCGTCTACAAGCTCGTTTAACTGCCTTTTCCAGCTCCGCATATCGTAAGCGGGTGACTGGTAAACGGTGGATAATATGCAACACGAGACCCCATAGTGGTCATATCACCTCTTATTCACAACTCCTATTTCTACCTCCCCGCGGTGCCGGCTGGGATGCGGGTAACCTAAGCGGAGATCGGGTGCCCAACCCCGGTGGATGCTTTGGTCGCATGCAGACTGAGAAGGTGGCCGCACGCGTCTGCTCCCCAGGTCAGGGGCGGCGTGCAACAACAACCGAGCGTCTGTTCTCCAGGTCAGGAGCGGCTCAAGCAGCGTTTGTCTCGCAGCGAGCGGCTGAATTTATGAAATGCGGCTCCCGCCAGCTAAGTCCAATATGGCAGCCCCATCGCGGGATAGGGACTTAAGGCTAACAACCTACTGCTCCTGATATCTTGTATTGTTACGGAAACTGAGAGAGAAAAAATATATCCGCTACATAAAACTTCTAACCTCAGCTTTCTTGGGTTTATAATAGTCATTTTTTCCAAAGCTTGTTTTTACGATTTTTTTTTCAAAGACTTTCAATAACTTTCAATAAGAAATAGCTGTAGCTCAAGTTTAACACATTATCATTTTTGAGTTACATTTTGATACTATAAAACTATAAATTTTGAACAAATAGGTTGAGAATCCAGAGGGAGGTTTAAGTTAGTCAAACTGACAGTCCAAGATCTCTAACGGGTAAGAAACATCTGGTTGTGATATGAGTTAGGGAAAGAAAAATGAAAGAAAAACTGAGTGTTTGATTAACACAAATATTTAGGTTGAGCTCGCTGCAGGCTTTGAATGGAAATTCTATTCTTAGTTGCTTCAACTGCTAAAAAAGCAATAAAATTTTTGAGGCCATTTTTTTTTTTGGTTCAATATTAATTTTTTAAGCAAATTGGTATGGGAAATCAAAATTAATCATTCAAAAATCAACAAAGATGTACTGAAGGATTAAAAAACATAGCTTTGGATTTTTAATATTCCTTTATAATTGCAGAACATTTCATATGAACAAACCACAAAACTTACTTTCACCCCAGAAAAGACATTCGATGTTGAATTAAAAAAAAAAACAAGAAACCATATTTTTAAATTCTAGCGTTTTTTACTTTTAATTTGAAAGCTGTTGGACCGTAGGATAACACACAAAAACACAAAAAACTGCTACTAAGCAAAGCAGTGTTTATTTATATACCTTTTGTAAAAATACTTTTGAAAACTATAGAAAAAAAATCTGCCGTTTTTTCGACACTTTTCAATGGAATCGAATTTGTAATGTTTTCTTGGTTATAACTTTTTTCATGAAATAATTACGTTCTTGTCATCTTTGCAAAAAAACGAGCTTTAGAAAAGGCTATTCCAAGAATTATTGACAAACTTTATTCTAAACTTATTTGAATGTACTGGATAATTAACCTTTTCTATTTTTCTATCATATGGGAGCAAAAGTTGAGTTTTTGCTGGAGTCTAATGTTTATATTCATTAGGGTGGCTCAAAAAAAGTGTTTTATTCTGAATTCAAATTTGAGAGGCTCAAATTTTTTGTTGGCCTTGCAGATGGCGCCATGCCATTTCTCAACTCAATTGATCTATTTTTCAGAGTCGCCTAAACGACGCTCAAGTTATTTGACTAGATCTGTTCTAGCAAATTGGAGAAAATCACTTTTTCGATGTTAACTTGAACAATTGCACAAATAATTCGATTAAAATGTTCTTTGAATGGTTCTTCAAAAATGCTTGGAAGACCACATACTTCTATGACCTACCAAAAATAAATTAATAGGAGCTAAAATGGGCATTTTTTATCATAAGTTTGATCTAAAATCGGGTTTGAACATCGAGATACATTATTTTGAATCTTTTATCTCTGGTAACTCATACTGTATGCTCTGACTATCGCGGATCCGATTTCGTATAAGTGATTGAAAATTCATTTTATCTTGTAGGATAAAGAATAAATCAAAACAGAACATTCATTTCACATACATTAAGTATTGAACTTTTTTTCACTAAAAAACAACACTAAATTTTCCCAAAATTCTATAAACTGGCAACACACAGCAAACCACTTATGAACAAACAAATGAAGGGGCTAACTTGACATAGAATTTACAGTGACTATATTTGATGAGATTGATCACATAGCTCTTTTGGTTTTCAAAACTATTTTTATAAATTTCTGGAAGCACATTTAATCTAAGTTGTTGAACAATTATACAGTGTTACACCAAAATTGGAAGCAAATTCCCTATTTGCTAGGTTTGAAGGTCATTTTGATCTCTTCGAAAAGTTGCTTTTTGCATCTTTGGAAATTTTAGACCAAAATTTAAAAAAAAATGTTGATGTTTCGAAAAATAATAATAAGGTTTATAGATCATAAACAATTGAAAAATTTTCTTCGATATCTTCAGCAATGTTTTGAATGGAGATAACCACCATCAAAACGTAGAATAAACTGATATTCATTATAATTCCCATATTTTAAATGCATTTTAAATTTATGTATCCATGTCTTCAGCTAACTTTTGAATCTTGAATGTATTTGTTTTACTAGCAAAGCCATATGAACTTCATTTATTTGTTAAAAAATAATTCAATGTCATAATCAATAGCGAAAACATTTTTGGGCTTTTTTCTAGTTTTGGAACCTTAAATGAGTTTTTCTCAATGAGCATATTCTACATTTTAATAGTGGTTATCTTCATCTACAACTTTGCTGAAGAAATGTAAGCACACTTCCGAAGGATTTACAGTCTATGAACCATAAACAAATTTGATTTCCAAAACATCCGCAATTTTCAGATTTTTGTGGGTAACTTCTGATGAAGTGAAAAGTAACTTTTAGTAGACCGGAAAAATGGTTTTTAAGGTTTTATGTCAACTTCAAATCGAGCGAAGAGTGAATTTGTTCCCATCGAATGACCTCAAAAATGTTCCACAGTGTTATTAAAGCTCGAGTCATAAGCGTGATTTTTGCCGATTCGATAAAACAAGCTACATCAAATTCCCAAAAAAGTTTGAGTGTCGTTTAGTAACATTATTATTAAACAAGTTACGTGAATTAACATCTATGAGGTTACGAGTAGAGCTGAAAATTGCCTTCTTCTAGGTCTTGGAAAAAATTTGAGCCCCAAGGTTTTCAATAAATACCCCCTTTTGGACCACCCTAATAATCAAAAACATATGAGACGCAATGCTGCCAAGATTTCAATAGCTCCGCAGATTTTAATAAATGTTTCTGCGCTTGGATCTTCTCAGATTGTTACAGTTTTGAAGTTGCTTGATCAATTTATGAAATTTCTTCATTACTCATCTTTTTTGTTTAACCGATAAAAAAGCATAACGACTCCAAAATTTTTTTTTTTTCAAAAGCAACTCACCCCCAATTTAAAACAATTTAGCATTAAAATCATGAATTCCGTTTGAAATGAAACACAAATAGCAGTATTTCTCATCGGGTTCTGCTGGAATGATACTTCAATGTTTTGCTGAAATCGAAATTCGCGGAAAATCTTTACCACTTAGTTGTTTCCGAGAAAAGCTTACTGGGTTCGAATCCACGATAGGGATTTTCATGCGAATTTCTGACTAAACTCGTTGAATGTTGCCTTTCTCCGACTGCTTTCTAATCAGAACGTTACTGGAAGTGAAATTTTAACCTGCCATGAAATAGGAAACTGATTCTAAGTATCTACTGTAAAAACGTTTGAATTCTGGAAGTGAATTGTACTTTTAGTGGGAACGAATCAGATGTTAAACAGTCAACTGTAACATTGAATCCACCGGATGGAGGGATGGTCTTAACTTTCACGTATTCCTCAAACATTAACCCGATCGAATGTGGACCGGGTCTCTTCATTCCAGTGTGAATAATGTATCTTGATAGTAGCTACCTTCAATTTCGGCGGAGGGCGGAGGTTTCGTCCGGTTTCGCTTGCGATGATACCGTTGATATTCCTGCTACTGTTTGCTGCCGCTTCTGCTGCTTCCAGCCTCAAGTTATTCTCGGGAAGGTCGTTCGGATGAAGATGAAAGTCTTTGAAATAGCAAATAATGAACCCTTCTCAGCAGAGCGCCAGAATGAAGAAAAATAACACAAAAAAGGTAGAATTTCAGTCGGTTCGGTTTGGATGGCGGTGGGCGTCAGATGTCTCCTTCATTTACAGCCGAACAACTTTATCGCTGGCCCCTTCTGGGTCTCTCTGAAGCCCACCCCCTCATTCGGCACTTCACTTTGGCGAATTTTCCGCCGCACTTTGGCCTACACCACCCCCAGCCATCCGCCGACGACCGTTTGCCAGTTGTTTGCCTGGACTGGAAAATTCCACCCGACGAACGTCGAAATTTGTGTTGTGTTACATCTTCATTAACATAAGAGTTGGCTGCTTGTTTTACGCAGTTGGAAGTGCGTTATTTTAACAGCAGCAGCAGCAATGTTGCCGTTTGAATGATCATGACTTCAAAGATGTGTAGGACTATGTGTGAATGTGTGCTTTTCTCCTCCTAGTTCAAATGTTTGTTCAGCCCCCCAACAGAAATGGGGCCGTCTGAGCAAGAGTGCATTCAACACCACTTTCTGAGATTTAAAAGATTTCCATAAATTTATGATGATGACTAAAAATATATATATATTTTTTTTATTTGCTCAACTAACAATGAAATACAAGATTTTTTAGTTTATGTTCATGGATGAACATTCAACAGTTGCAGGAAAATTCATTAGATTTTCAGTCCACATAACATTTTTTTTATCTTCGCAGCATGTTGTACAAGATATCCCTAAACACCACGATTAACCTTGTTTTGATAGACTTACCACCGTAAATATTTTCTCAACCGGAGATGTAGTCGAATTTAGAACAACACAAAGAGCCTACACTTTCATGATTCCTAATAGTTGATTTTAATCTCATTACTTTTTAAACTTTGTCCTAAGAACTGTCTTTCTTAATAACCCATGATTGAAGATACAATTTTCCAGTCATTAGTGTTCATTGTCAATGTGCGGGTTTTCTTAATTTCTAGATAAATGGATCTTCAACCTCTTTTATCTGATGAAAACAAACAAAAATGTTATATCAATTGTTCTTAAATAATTTATCAAGAGCTTACAATCAGAAGTTCGATCGTTAATTCTGACCACTTGATAGGCTTAGGAAAAGTTGTTGCCAAGGTTGTAGCGCAGACACCAGATACCCAGACTGACCACTGAAGGCTAATTTTGGCACCCAATCCGCAAAGCTATCTACCGGTTATCGTGAAAATAACGGGCAACCGCAGTAGAGAAAAAAATCACACACATATTTGTATTATACTGTATTATTTGTGAACACACTCGTTTTTATAAGATATTTTTGGTTGAAAAAAAAATGGTTACATGACATGAAAAATCGGTAAAGAACCGTTTTTTAAATTAAAGTGCATTGACCAACTGGGTCTAAAGAACTTGTTTTGCACGATTTAAAACTATCTACCCAAGCAACCAGAATTCTCCTAAAAAGATTCCATAGAAGCTTAATCAGCTCTCGTTTGTGTCTGAAGAGAATGCTAATCAGCCCAAAATTTAAGTTCTTAAAGCTACATTCAAGTTCGTTTAGGTGGCTGTAGAGAACGCCATTCAGCTTCTAAGAGAATATCAAAAAACTTCTACGCGCCGTAAAAAAAATCCGTTTGACAGATTGCTCTGACAACCAGACGCAGATTCTTAGGTTGCTGGTCTATCTCATTGGTTTTAATTATATTGTTTTGATTACAAATGCTGCTTACGCCTACAGAATTGAACCGCTGCTCTCTAGGTTGCAATGAAACTCACCAGCCTCTCGACCAACCCAGCAATAGTTCATTGCCACTGTAATAATTAGTATTTAAACTTAATATCATTTGAGATAATTGAATAGGTTGGTCAATAGATTGTACCTTATTTCGTTTAAAGGACTTCAGTACCCAATATGAATAATAACAAAAATTCGCATAATCAAAAATTTATTCGAATATCTTAACATTTATGAGAAAAATTCGAAAAAATCTTGAATTCCATTTGTAAATATCAGTACAGATATAAACAAAACAAATACCATGACAAGAAATTGACAGACATTTTTGACATGTCGCTTAGAATTCCCATAAAGGTTCTTTAAAACACCTTCAAGTATCTTAATGGTGCGTTTTAGAGTGTTACGCGAACGTTATAGACCTTCTTGAAATAAGTTCCATTAAAAGCGCTTAGAAGTTACGTTATCGATAGTTTAACCTTTCAAAGGGCGATGGAAGTTCCTGAGTAGCTTTTACGCGACTAGAGTCACCTGAAGTTCCCGTAAAACATTTTTTCAGCCAAATGTGAACTTCGGAGTTCCACCTTTAAGTAAAAATGCGACTTTTGGTTGCTTGGGTAGTTATCTAAAACAAGAAAGAACTGATTTTTATTCGAAGAATTCTTCTGTTGAAACAAACACCTTTTTTATTTAAATCAATTTCTTATGGTTGTTATCGAAATTCTTTAGAAGAAATAATTTATTTTTTCTACAGAATACTTTAGAACTTCGGTATAAAAAAATATTCGATGCAAATTTTATTAATGGGAAGGAAAATGGATTTTTATTTGCACCGAATTCAATAGAAATTTTCCTAGGTATTGGAACTTTATATAGTTTTGTATTTTTTGTAGTTAATTATTTATTGAACTAATAATCATTCAGCTTACGAATAGTTAAGATTGATTGAAGTGTGTTTATCTGGGAGGGTGCAGTCCGCCAAGCGTTTAAGCACCCTCGAATAATGCAAGATTAGGTTGTATTTTTAAATCAAAACCGATCAACAGCCAATTGATTGCTCAACATTAATATCTAATTATGATACATGCAGTAAGAATTAACAATTTCACATTGAAAGCATACCAAAGTGAAAATAATTTAGAATGGTTTTTAAAATACTAATAGGTGATTAAATCAAGACAGTCATTTGGCTAGTTAATTATCAAGTGTAGTTTTTTCTCTCTAACAGTTGGCGTTTGATTCGGGGTGATTTGTAGTTGAATGGGTTCAATCGCCTCTGATCCGTCTGGGTAACTCGTGTCTGCTGTTGTAGTCTATAAAACTCAATATGTGTTGTGTGATGTGTAATGATATGTTTGGTATAATTTAAGGTTGCTAGATTTTTTCCCGCACGTATCCGGCGGGCAAATCGGGCTATTTGAACTAAAAATCTGGCAAAATCGGGACAGTTGAGTTTTAAATTTTTAACCACACAAAACCAAGCAATTACCTGGCAAATTTGAACAATATCCCAGACTTTATAGAATAAAAATCAACAAGAAAAACACTTGAAAATTTTTTTTTATCAAAACACATCAGCAAATTTTTATTTGTATTTTGGATTTCCATAAAATCTTTCATGTTAATTTTGACTAAACTTGTCCAAAAATATTCGTTTTTGGTCACAAAAATAAAATCATAGTTGCTCGATTTGAGTTTGTTTGTTTTTTTTTTGGCGAGTAATCTCAAATTATCCGGCCAAATCTGGGCATTTTTCTGAAGAAATCAGACCAACCGGGCCGGGCCAGGCTGTTCGTGTATTTTGTACTAAATATCCGGACAAGTTCGGGAAATCTGGCAAGCTTAGTAAAATGATATACTTATGTTTTCCATCTCATGGGAAGTATACACTGACATAAGTTATAAGCTTTCAAATTTGCCAAACCGCTCTACAATAACTCGTAAGAAAACTCAGTTATGCCCAAAAATAAATTTTTCATGTTTTTTAACAGTCGAACTATTTGGTAAAAATCATCAGAAAATGATTCGATTTTAGCTAAAGGTTTAATGAAGCTAATCTTCAAAAATATTTCAACTAAATATCCACATAGCAAGTTATACTTATTTGCTTCTGAATCAGCTGGCCAAATAAACAATACCTACTTTGTTTGATAAGAGAGTTACGAGTGAAATAAAAATGCATGTTTAAGAAGACTGATCCCAAACTGTTTGTCGATACACCATACTTTTAGACGATAACTTAAGTAGCTATTTTATTGATTTAAAGAACATTTAAAAGTTTTTTCACAATATTAAACAAATGTGTTTTGACAAGTATGAAAAAAGGATTCGAACGCAATTCGAGTTTTGAAATATAGTCCACCCCACCCTGTGAAGATCGGGTTTGAATTTTAAGTGCAATTTTTGGAAAATATCCCAACTTTAAGCTTTATGGATACCATACGTACTCTTTTAAGAGTAGATGTACTTTATTTCGATCGAGAAATGGACGTACTCTTCTTTATGTGAAATCCAACAAAATGAACTCATTTTTGTTGAAAGACATTTAATCAGAAAAACGAACGTATTTCTTGCAGTTCATGTAGTTTGCAATCCTAAACAAAAACAAGAATTTCGGGAGACCTACAACTTACAACATTTTACTTCATTATTCTGCTTTCACAACACCCAAAGCGTAATCGATTTAAACAGACACAGTTTGCTTAAAAGTAAACAGATCTAAAATAATGATTTTGGGACATCCCACGCTAATAAAAAAAATAGTATTTTTTAAATTTTGTTTTGATTGTATCTCGTTTTCTAAAGTATTTCATTCTTTCAGTAATGCTCTTTTAGTTTATTTCAACTGGATTACATTTTTTCTTGGTAAACTTCACGAGTTTCCTCCGAATAATTCAACAGGAAAATACAGCCACTGACTTTTCGTTAAAAGTGTACAAGGAAATTATCAAAAATTGAATTTATGGATTTCAATTGAGAAAAAACGATTTAATTTAAAATTGATGATTATGAAATGAGTCACATAACCTCCAATATTTTGGAGGTACTTGAATGACTAACAAAATAAGAGTCTCCTGGCTTTTTTGGAAAATCATCGCATTGTACTCTTGTTGACGCTGCAGGATGGTAACCCTAAGCTAAGTTTATGTCATATATGAACTCAACATAAATATTTATTCAAAAGCATTTAAAGAAGATTTTGCGCACGATTTTTTTTTAATGAAATAAAAAAAAATGCAATATTCCATAGAATGGCTGAGATACAGTGAGCGAAAAAAGAATAGCACCACTATCTGTTGCTTGTTAAAATATGAATGTTTGAAAATCACGAAAATTTTCTTCTACAGTTTGTGATGAATTTTTTAACGAATAAATCAAGCATAAGTTTAATTTTTTTTTTGGACGTAGCTATTGGCGTTGAGGACCAAAAATGTGAAAAAAAGGGTGCGAAATAAGAATAGCACCACTTGAGTTTTTCAACAAAAACAAGATCATTTCTAAAAATTTACTGTGTAAAAGTGAATTATAATGCTTCTACGAATTATTTGAATAGATAACTGCATTTTAGGAGTTTTTCAGAATTCCAAAGGTTTTCAAAGGTTTTAAAAGGGGATTTTAAGAGATGCTCCTCTAGCGTTAAGGAATTTGATATTTGAGTTATAAAACTTTATCAAACTGCTTGATTTCTTCATTAACAATCATAAGTATGATGCAAAATGATGAAACATAGATTTGAGGCTGAGTTTCCAAAACAAGTAAACTTATGCTTGATTTATCCGTTAAGCAATTCAAAACAAACTGTGGAAGGAAATTTTCGTAATTTTCAATCATTCAAATTTCAACAAGCAAAACACATAGAGGGGCTATTCTTGTTTCGCTCACTGTATAAGCGATGAAATTTATCATGATTTTGAGGGAGTGTTCCCAAAATATTGGCCGACAGTGTATATAGGGTGGCAACGTGAAAGTATGTATGAAAACCCACCAGTGGCTGATAGGTCTTTCGACCCGAGGCGGTACGGGAAGTCTCGATCACATATTCAAATATTGTTCAAGCTTAACTCATAAACAATATTTGCAGCACAACCAAGGGGTCCGTTACCACTGGCTTGGGACAGGTTTGACTCATCTCACTCCCTTCCAACTGTTCGAAACAAATGAAAAATTCTGAAAAGGTTCCAAAGTAACCTACTCATTATTATAAATTTGTCGAGATACTCCGGCTGGCTTGAACCCACAATCCATTGTATATCAGTCTTCCGATCGTTTGATGTCCTGTCCAATCCCCGCACTAAACCCCATATAGAGTTAAGCTATTTTGAACATATGAAAAAAAATAATAACACTTTTTACATCTTACCTCTTTTTCATTTGAAAAGGATACTTGTCTTCATATAACATAATTTTCCGGAAATATCTAAAAGGCATGAACGGGCTAGCCTGGATATATACAAAAAATCTGGAATAACGGTACTCAAAAAATAAAGTTATTAACAGTGAAAAATACACCGAAACACCTAAGGTGTTTACTTAAATCCAGAAGTTTTTGGTGGATGTGTAGCATTTTCAATTTTACTTTTGGATATTTTATAAATTTTCCAAAATTATTTGATAAATTTGGAAAGTCTGTAATTGTATTAATTTAAAAAATAAATATTTGGCCTATTCGGTGAGCCGAATATTCGGCCTAATATTCAACTATTACTGCTACTATTCAAAAAAATTCTGGCTTCCCTAAAGGACATTTCTGAACCTTCGATCTTAGCGATTTATATACCAACATTTTGAAAACCATTTTTGCTCAAAAAATGAATGAAAGACTTTTATTTGCTTTGAAAATCCCCGAAATAATGATAATGCGGTTCATGAGTTTCTGGGTTTTAAAATATAGGGTGGCAACGTGAAAGTTATACACAAAATGTTTTCTACGTTCGGAATCATAAAAATTGGGTCTGAAATAGGCAAAACTTAGTTTGCTGATAGTAAAAATGTTCTTTCAAAAACTCAAAACATCTCTCAAAGGCCCGCGAAAAAACACTTTGATGAAATCAAATTTTTTTGAAGCAAACGTTTTGTTTTATGTGATGTTAAACTTTTTTCCTTTGTTTATAGTATAAACTTAATATATGTGTATAGTGTTAGTGTTATTTTTGTTGTAATATCATATCTTTTCAATCATTATTTGGCCTTGTATTCCAACTGTGTTTGTTTTTATTATTATAATTTATTTATGACCTTTTAACCACTCGGCTAACTCGGAACTGTGTTTGTGGATGGAAAATTTTCGATCGTAAATCACATTTCATGTGCGCCATTTTCAAAAAGATCAGAAGTGTATAAGGTTTGAGGTTATGGCTGAGTCCTTTGGTTAAGGTGGTATTCGTGCCGGACTTCCAATTTATCTTTTTACTTTCAATATTCGTTCCAAAATTTGTGTCCATTAAATGATTCATTGTATCCTTCAAGAACAATAAAATAAACATTACTGTCCAGCAAACACATGACAGGAAATTAAAAACAGAATCTAAATTTAAGATCTTACATATCGCACCAAGGCAAACCAAAATCTCCTTCATCAGGACATCCCGGGAGCATCCTCTCGCAAGCACGTCTTCCGTTCATTTCTCGAAACAGCTCGAATTGCAGTGTCCTGTTTACATTTCGCGGAAATTTATTACTTAGGCCAGCAGCAGCGTTGCTTGTTTACCGGGCCCAAAGCACCCCGCGATAATCTTTCCGTTCGTTCGTCGGCGGGAAGTGGATTGTTTTACTTTCCGATTTGAATTATAAGCCCCGTGGTTCGTGATTCGGAAAAGTTATAAACTGGGCATCGTCTTAAGAGTTGGAACCGATGTCAGTGAGTATGAATAAAAAATGATAATTAAAAAAAATACGGAGAATCAACTTTAAAGTGGAACCCATAAATCAAACCGCCGCAGCCATTGGTTAGCTTTCTTGAAAGTTGGTGAAGTAAAGTTTTTCTTCTGGGATTATGAAATATTAGTTTTTCAACCGAACTGTGGGAAGGCGACTGCACCAGCGTAGAACAATCCTGACTTTTACTTAAAACAAAAAGTTGTATTAAAAATATTGAATTATGTAGTTTGGGAGTGCTTAGTAATAACTTTTTGGTTCACCCTCTCCTTGCTATATTCGATGGCAAATTTTGAACATTACCGGTAAAATTTTATACATTTATTTTTACTTTCTAATGTTGCTTATTTTTTCATTTGTATTATCTAGATATCTGTTGACACATTTTACGCGCTTGTACCACTCACAAGTGATTTTTACCCATTCTTGAATCAAAAAATTACAAAAAAAAACATCGAAAAATATTAACATGTATTGTATACTTTTGAAAATCTATTTTTTTTAATGAAATAAACATAAATTATGAGAAATTATACGAATAAACTAATTGAAAATTTCTCAATTGGTTTTTTTTCGCAATTTGCATAATACGTTTTAAAGCCAACAAATACTTCTTCAATGTGTAGAAAAGATATTTTTTAATAATCAATGGAATTGGAGCGATCAAAACAGTCATAAATGAGTGAATTTGCGTAACAAAAAAAAGTTACTTCTTGATTTACGAGATAACTTGAACATTTTCTAATAAAAAGAATAAAGATCTTCTTCGAAAAAGACGAGGTGATTCTAATATACAGAATTTGATAGAAATTGGTTGAAATTCAGCTCAGTTACAAAAAACTTTTTTGAATCTCCAGATGATCGTTTTTTTACAAACCGATCATAATATGGTACATTTTTTTTTAATTCAAAATTCATTGTGAATAAAACGTAAATTATTGGTAAAAAATTGAAAAAAACATTATTTTTTTGTTAATTGTTAGAAAAGATTGTAAGGAGCAAAGGTAAATTTTACGCACGATTCCTCAAGATGTTGTAATGAAAGTGCGAGTCAAAATATGGCAAAAGTTAATGAAAAAGTACTGAAAGTTTAAGATTGAAAATTTAAGAATAGGTCCCATGCCAAATTTGGGCCAGATCCGACCGTGGAAAGGGGTCGCTCAACGAGCCTGAAGTTTGTATGGGATTTGGAAATATTTTGTTCGGGAGAAATATGAAAAATTATTTAAGAATATTTACTTTGAACTGGAAAAATATTATAAAATTTATTATGTTAATTAATTTTTTCGTTCGTTAAATGTGACAAAAGCTTAATTTGACATGACTTTTGAAATTCGAATTCTGCTATAAATAATAACAATACTAAAAATACACAACAAAATAGAATTTTTTTTTCTACAACCATTTCCTTTCTCATGACCATCACCCAAACTTGAAAAATATTGAAATTCACTGATACGATTCAAAATACATCAGAATCAAATTTTTAAATCAATGCTATTTTCGGTGTGCTATTGAAAAATAATTTAGAATGGTTATTCTAATTCTGAACTAATTAGGCAGGATCAAATGTCAAATCCTTGTATTGTCACTCGAAGTTGGAACATCGCGAGAGAGGGACAATAAAAAATAATGCGAAAAACAAATAAATTGGAATAATTTGTACGGAAGCTTGCATGTAACGAAATTGCATACTATTTTGTTGCACAAAACCTATAAATCAAGTAATTTTTTATCGAATTATTCAATGAAATCAAGAAAACAAAAGGTGAAATAATTCCCATCTTCTTAAATTTGTTTTTTAGTCTTGTAATCTTTCAGATATTGGATTTTTTATAGGAATTTACATAAATTACTTCAAACTTTATTTATTTCCCCCTTCGGGTTTTTGGAAATTTTCCAAGGGGGGGTTGGGTGAAAAAAGAAAAAAATGATATTTGTTCCAGCCTTATTTTCAAAATACAGAAAACAAATGCGATTTTAAATTTCGAATTAAACTAGAATTTGAAGCTAAGAACATAAGAATCAGTTCGAAGAAATAGAAAACCTCCATAAAATGAAGCACCAGATTTAAAAAGTAACTAAATCCTTAATCCTAAATTCTTAAATGAATTTCAGAACAGCGGTTTTATCGGTAGAAATTGTGGAGTACTAATATATCGTGTATATTAAAATGCGCGTTTTGCCTCAGTGTTGACGCAGCAAGCCGGCAATGCTATCGGTCGGTCGATCAGTTGCACTCTCACTATCTCCCTTCGTCATTCCATCGCATTCATGCGATGCGCACTTTTCCCGTCCTCCTTCTCCGGTCAGCGTCCACGTAGACCAGACGTGTGCGTAAGTTCCTCGCAGCCCCTTCGGTTGTAAAGTGCCAGATGTTCCAGAAATATATCCGAAGGATTCACAGGTGACAGTTCCCAATAAGCCGGAAGATCTTCCGTTGTCCAAAGCAGAACCCACAATTGGCGATCCTCGCCAGGTTTGTTCCAATTTCGAGGAGCAAACAAAACGGAATGAAATTTGTAGGGAACAAGTTCTTGAAGGCAGCCATTTTGAACTGTTCAAATATGTAAGTATCGAAAAAATTTATTTCAATGGTAATTCATATTGTTGTTAGGCGTTGAAGATGCCCACACGACGATTCTTTGAAAATGTTATTAAAATTCAGGAAGTTTGTTTTCAAAACTATTATGGTTGCTGGTTGACTTCGATATCTGCCAGGTGTGCACAAAAAAAAATCGATTAACAGCACATTCGTTGTATGTTAAATTTTGAGCCAGAAAGTGGACAGTAGAAACTTCTGATTTTTTTTTCAGTTTTGCTTGCCCTCATTAATACTACGGTGAATTTTGACTATTTGGGCTTTCCGATGTGAACAAATTGTATGGGAAACGAAAATAAATATCAGCAGATAATTTTTTTACAGCTTGAACAGTTGGCACTTTCTATTTTACGCTCAGCGAGTAGAAAAAACGAATACGGCATTGCTAGATATTTGAATAAAAAAACTACCTTCGGGTGCGATGTGTGCATTGATTATTATATTCGCATATTAAAACAAACGATGGAATTGACCACAGAAGTGGGGGGCGATGAGGATGAGTCTTATTGAGTAGTATTTTTTTTGTCAAGACGCAATGACGACTTTCTCCGAATAAAAAAAGAAGAACAGTTATTTTGGCGCGATGAAGACTTCCGCCTAGTTGAGCATGAAGTTGAGGCGCGATGTGGACTTCCGCCTAGTTTGATATGAGTTTTTCGAGGCGCGATGAAGACTTCCGCCTAGTTGATAATGATGTTGAGGCGCGATGTGGACTTCCGCCTAGTTGATAGTAAAGCTTTGGCGCGATGTGGACTTCCGCCTAGTTTGATACGAGTTTTTCGAGGCGCGATGAAGACTTCCGCCTAGTTGAGCATGAAGTTGAGGCGCGATGTGGACTTCCGCCTAGTATGATACGAGTTTTTTGAGGCGCGATGAAGACTTCCGCCTAGTTGAGCATGAAATTGAGGCGCGATGTGGACTTCCGCCTAGTTTGATACGAGTTTTTCGAGGCGCGATGAAGACTTCCGCCTAGTTGATAATGATGTTGAGGCGCGATGTGGACTTCCGCCTAGTTTGATACGAATTTTTGAGGCGCGATGAAGACTTCCGCCTAGTTGATAATAAAGTTTTGGCGTGATGTGGACTTCCGCCTTGCTTGATACGAGTTTTTTTTGAGGCGCGATGAAGACTTCCGCCTGGTTGATAATAAAATTTGGCGCACCTTGGATAAATTAGAATTGGCGCAATAAAGACTTCCGCTTTGTGTTGAGAAACCAGACGCGATGAAGATTTCCGTCTGTTACTGTTTTGTTAATATATTTGGCGCGATGAACAATAATTCCTAAAAAAGTTATTGATAAGACTGATGCGATGAAGACTTCCGTCTGTGAATCAACTTTGTTTTTTTTTTGTTAAAACATTTGGCGCGATTAAGACCTTTGAATGTCAAAGTTTTTTAAATGAACTGAAGCGATGAAAACTCCTGTCAGAGGCAACAGGCTAAGTTAAATTTGGGAGACGTAGACACCAGCATAGTGGCTGCACAGACTGGCGCGATGAAGACTACGGTTAAAAAAAGAAACGAATAATGGTTAACAGGTGCGATGAAAAACTCTTCTTAATTATATTATGTTTTTGAGACACGATGAAGTAACCGTTCGTTTAGACACTTAGCGCGATTAAGCTCTTCCACCTGAAAGTTTCTAAAATGAGTGGTTTGATAAAAACTTATGTAAGTGCAATTAAAGTCAAGGCGAGATGTAAAGCTCAGCTTTGTGAATAATAACTGTTTTATAAATTTATTGATTTTTGTAAATCTTATAGTTCGATGAAGAATTCCATCAGCAAGAACAAAATGAAGCAGTTGCACTAGAACATTTAAGGGCTATCCTAACGCAAATATCCGTCAGTTCAATCAAACAAAGCATCTGTTAAAATAATTAGTGTGAGGTTAACCGTCGATGGGAACACCATTAAAGATTACATCAAGAAATTTATTATTCGCGAGAGGAACTTCGGTTCAGAAAAATATGTTCAATTTTATTTTGTAAAGATGCAGAAAACTGATATAATATTTGTAAATTAATGTCGCATATATTTCCACTCCTCACATGGAAATTTCGAAGGTCCAAAGGATCGGGTTTATAATTAAGTATGACAGATTTTGGCAGTCGAATAAGGCGTAACATTTGGATTGACATTTCTTGTTGAGTTCGTTAAAAGGTGCAGTTAAAGATGTATCGTTAAAACATGTTGCAACTAATTTATCCTACCTAATAATTTCTATGTAACAGATATCTCACTTTGTCGTCCTTGTAAATTCTGTTTAGTATGATGAAGAGTAAGCTAAGTCTTGAGGCGATGACCTGAAACCTGTTAAAAAAGGAGCTTTTGATAACAATCATTCGAGTCCAGCTCCTTCGGTTCTTGAAATACTATGGGGCTTCGAAATGTCAGTTATTACGCGCTGAAGAATTAACCACCTTCATCCCCCCCTACCCTTCCATGGTCAAGACAGTTGCCTGATGTTCAACAAAGGAGTGGGATTAACAGCACCTTGTTTTTCAAACATAACAGCGTAAACATATCTGGTGATTTGTTTTTGGCCTTCGGTCACAAAATTGTTTATTTCCGCACTTTACAGCACACTCAAATAGGTGAAACAGTTTTGGTCTAAGGTACTACAATGTCGTTTCAGGATTCAGAATCACG
The DNA here is from genome assembly GCF_029784155.1 of Uranotaenia lowii. Classification (NCBI taxonomy): domain Eukaryota; kingdom Metazoa; phylum Arthropoda; class Insecta; order Diptera; family Culicidae; genus Uranotaenia; species Uranotaenia lowii. The sequence goes on along the minus strand of NC_073693.1, from coordinate 210,235,706 downwards.
CAACAGATCATTTTTACCGATATTAACCAGCGTGTTCTTTGATATTATGATCAGCGAAAGATGCCCGGGTGCATCAGTTGGAAACCTGCAAGCAGTAGACAAGGCTCTTTTTCGTCTGCAATGAACGATCAGAGAGCGGATTTGGTGTTGGGATTCAACATTGTTCCTCAAGTAATGAGGCAGACAGGCTCTGCTAAATTCCTCATTAACTCCATCGGATTGAACTCTGTCCGCCAGGAGAGGTAGTAGGATGAATTGTAATCCAGTATTTTTCGAACTAGGACCCACTGTTGACTTGGTTCTGGGAGCACCCTTATACCAGTTATACCTGGACGATTATAAAAATACATTAAAATCTAATTTAAACACAATTACCTTCAAATGGAAAAGTTACCTTTCATCTTTGACAGCAATTCTATGGTTGTAATTTTGGACAGGTTTAATTCATTCAATGCCATTGATGGGAACGAGCTTGTTGTACAGCTGTCTTGAGTTTTTAAATCACTGGAGCGACTGGAACAGAGCCAAGTATTGATTTAGTCAAATTTCAAATTAAATTTGAAAATTTTCGCTTTCGATTGTTTACTTTTAGACTCTTTTTCTTATCTTTTTATTTGACACGCCGAAGTAAGAATAGTGTGAATAAATTACTTTATACTCAAAAAAGTAGGACAGAATCAGCGGTGCCAAGTGTACTGATTTTTTCGGATTCGTCCTGATTTTCAAGAGAATTTTACTGACTTTTGGGAAAATTGCCTTTAAACGCGCTGAATTGTTTTGGCATAAAAAAATTAAGTTGTAATTGATTTGGTAGTTAAATGATGAGAACATCAAATTAATCTGAAACAAAATAGTTCGCTAATGTAACCGATTATGATCTTCGGTTCACATGATATGTATATGAATATTTTTTGTTAAAACTTTTACTTGTCTTTTTGTATAAACTGCAGGCCTAGACATAAGAGAGGAATGCAGAAAAAGTTAGCAATGATGTGAATTGAATAAGGAATGTCAGCTTATATAGAAGGAAATATGAATACATCATCCACTGTGAAATCTTTTTATTACTGCAGTAGAAATAATAGCATGTTTTTTTTCCATTTTACATACTTTTTTTTCTTGAGTGGAACGGGGATGTGGAGTACTAATATATCGTGTATATTAAAATGCGCGTTTTGCCTCAGTGTTGACGCAGCAAGCCGGCAATGCTATCGGTCGGTCGATCAGTTGCACTCTCACTATCTCCCTTCGTCATTCCATCGCATTCATGCGATGCGCACTTTTCCCGTCCTCCTTCTCCGGTCAGCGTCCACGTAGACCAGACGTGTGCGTAAGTTCCTCGCAGCCCCTTCGGTTGTAAAGTGCCAGATGTTCCAGAAATATATCCGAAGGATTCACAGGTGACAGTTCCCAATAAGCCGGAAGATCTTCCGTTGTCCAAAGCAGAACCCACAGAAATAATGTTGATTTAGTAAAAACATTCCCAGATTATGAAAATGAAAATTTTTTCCACGAGGAACAAATTGATGACATGTGATTAAGATGCTCCAGATCAAATTCTACTCACTCATTTACAATATCTATCAATTTCTCCTAACTTTCTAATCGCCTGTAATTTTCATAATCTTGAAATCTTCTTCCGAAAACAATATAACTTTCACCGATAAGGTCGATAAATCAAATTTTACTAAGTTAACTAACGGGGATTAAATTCTTCAAAAACTAAAATGAAGATGAAAAAGATAAGATTTGATGCCAATGTTTTAATGACTGATTTGGAAGATTTTGGCGTATTGAACCCGTTTTTATGGAAAACTTTTTTTAATTACCCCTTGTTTTGGTAATAAGCAGTTTAAAGATTAAAAGTAAATCTATTTCAAGTTTGGTTATTCATTGAAAACTGATTAACTATCAAATCTTTATGAAAAAAGAGAGTCTAAAATTGTTTATTATTCTTTATTTTTAGGAATAATATTTTGATAATGATTTTAATGATGATTAATAAAATTTAGATAACTATTATTACTCAGATATTCACTCGCTTGTCACTCACAAGAATATATAGATCAATGACTGACTTTGTTTTGCATGTGTTGTCTAGTGTTGTCAAAATATAAAACGCTGCCATATAAATTCGTTTTATTTCGTTTTTTTTTCAGTGCTGCCGAATTCATCTTTCATTTTATTTAATTAATTAAAAACTTTTTTTTTCAACGTATCCTTCATCTCTCCTCTACAGCTAAATTATCAAAAAAAGTAAAATTCTAAAATTTTTTAAAATTTGGAAAGAATACTTTTTCTAACATTACTGAAGAAACCTTTAAAACAGTTAACGGTTGTATTTCATATAACTAATTTACCGAAGCCTACAACACAATTTGATTTGAAAAAAATTAAAATATCTTGAATTAATTTCGTTATTATTTCTTTAAAAATTCGTAACATATCTTTATTTATACAGAATTGGGATAAGTAAATAATAAGAAAAATTTTAAAACATTTTTTTAAGATATCAAAATTACTTACGATCTTGAAGAAAGTTGATGAAAATCTCTATTTCAATTTTTTAAAGTTTTAAAGTTTTTCAGAAAAGTAAAGAACTTTCTTAAATAATTTGAACCTATTATTAAAGTTTCAGGACACATAAATTGATCTAAACAAGCTCTTAAATTCATTGCACTTCAGAAAAAAAATGAATTTTGTGGCAATTTATCAAAATCCTTTTGAATGTGGAGTTGAAGAAGTGAAAACTAAAATTGTGGCCCAAATTGGATGAACTTGTTTAGATACCCTTCTTAACGGAAACCAATTTTTAATACGAGTTAGGGTTTTTGTGTGTTTAGATTTGAGTTTCAATATATTAAGTTTATTTAATTACATATCGGAATTGACAATTAAAAATAAGTTTTAATTCGCCAACGTCATATATTTCTCGTCATACCTTTCTTGTACTGAAAACTTTATTCTGAAAAAATCTCCATGGGAGAGGGGCAAGGTTGCAAAAATCTATAGGTTGCACAGAAAAATCTATATTTTCACAGATTTTCGAGCAAATTTTTCAGAAACTGTGTCACAGAACAAAGAATTTTGGAAATTTCACAGATTTCACAGGTTTTTCTAGTTTGTAGGTATTTTCAAAATTATAAATCTAATGTCAATATAAATTTTAGTTTTCTCACTTTGTTTCGGAAAAACATGCTAAGATTTGTAACGTTAACCGATTTTTCTTAAGTCCTAAGTCTCTTTTCTTATTGAGTCTGTTCATTTCTTCACAACTTTTCAAAGAAATTTATGCTATAGTAACAGAAAACCATCACACAAAATCATCACAAAAAACCATCACAGAATTTCTGGGTAAAATCACAGAAAGTCAGAATTTTTCTTCGCAAAAACACAGAATTATTTTCGGCAACCTTGGAGGGGAGGAGTAAACCCCTAAACTCCGCTCCCCTCACCACCCATTTATTGTTAAAGGTGATACATACTGTATGTATGTATGTATGTATGTATCCACCTTGGGTTTGCGGCAGCGCCGCGGTCATGGCCAAAAAAATAACCCGTGCGACCATCTTGGTTATCACGCAAAACAATCGTAGCCACTCAAAGAGACTTCCAAGGGAGTAGAATCGTAAGCAGAGGCACTTACGGTATCCAAGAATTTAAGGGGAAAAAGTCTCAAGAAGCTATAACCACATTGTTGACTAACCAAAATAGCATACAAATTATAATCCCGCCTCCAAGGCTTCCGAAAAAAGAGTGCGTCCTTATTTTACAAAAAGTAATCTAATACTTTCTTTTTCTCAACCATGCCAAATTCCCTTGGCATTAATTGAGAAACGTCCAGTATTTGAAACAGGTAACAAGCACATACTGCTACTCGCTCCTTTTGCAAAAGAAGGGTACCCTGATGCTCCCACCCGTTCATTTGATGTAGATGAAATCTATATATATAAAAATGAATTTCTGTCTGTCTGTCTGTCTGTCTGTCTGTCTGTCTGTCTGTCTGTTCCCTATAGACTCGGAAACTACTGAACCGATTTGCGTGAAACTTGGCAGGTGGGGGTATTGGAGGTAGGGGAAGGTTCCTATTATGGTTTGAGACCCCTCCCTCTCTCATGAAGGGGGGGAGGGGCCTCCCAAACAAAAGACAATTTTTTGCATAACTCGAGAACCCATCAAGCAAATGGTATCAAATTTGGCATGGGGTGGTATTTGGGAACGAGGAATATTTCTATGAATATCAGGTATCCCTCCCTCCTCTCAGTGGGGTGATAGGAAGGGGGGAGGGGGGCTATCTTACAATTTTTCATATAACTCGAAAACTAATCAAGATATTGGAACCAAATTTGGCACGGGAAGGTATTTTGATACGAAAAATACTTCAATGATTATTTGAGACCCCTCCCTCTTTCCAGTTTAAAGGGGGAGGGTCCTCTTTCATATTTTTTTTACATAACTCAAAACCTATTAAAGCAAATGGAACCAAATTTGGCATGAAATGGTATTTGGATACGAAAAATATTTCTATGATTATTTGAGACTCCTCCCTCTTTCCAGTAGGTAGATATAAAGGGGGGAGGGGGCCTTTTTTATAATTTTTTACATAACTCAAAAATTAATTAAGCAAATTGAACCAAATTTGGCATGGGCGGGTATTTGGGAACGTGACATGTTCTAATGATTGTTTGAGACCCCTTCCTTCTTCCAGAGGGGAGAAAGGACCCTCCTTCTTTCAGTTTTCATACAATTTCATACAATTTTTACTGCATAACTCAAGAACTACAACAGCAAATGGAACCAAATTTGGCATGGAACGATATTTGGGTACGAGAAATGCTTCTATGAATATTTGGAATCCCTCACTCCTTCAAAGATGTGGATGAAAAGGGGGAGGAGAGCTCTATTACAGTTTTCAGTATAACTGGAGAGTTGATCGAGCAAATTGAACCATATTTGACATGTGAGGGTTTTTGGATACGAGAAATATTTCTATTATAAATTTAAGCCCCAACTTTTTTCAGTGGAAAGATATATAGGGGGGCTTCCATACAATTTTTTTGCATAATTCGAGAATTAATTGAGCAAATGAAACTAAATTTGGCATCGAAAAAAATTTGAGTACGAGAAATACTTTTTCTTTGTGAAGCAATACCTTTCTTGCAGTAGGATGATAGAATTGGGAATATAGGAAGGGAAGAGAAGGCTTACATTTAACTTTTCTTTTTATTAAATCCGAGAAATGGGCAAAACATAACATGGAAAATCATTTTGCTATGATTCTATGAATATCTGACACACCATCCTCCTTTCAGTGAGTAGGTACCTAGGAGGAGGGAGTTGAGCCCAATACACTTTTGTTAGCATAAGTTCTCAATTTATGCAAACAAAACCAACAAATGGAAATAAGTATGGCATGGAAAGGTACTTGGTTACGAGATAGATTTCTACGAATGTTATAGACCCTTACGTTTTACAGTGTAAAGAGGGGAAGAAAGAAGGCTCCTTTTAAATTATGTTGTAAAGCTTAAAAACTTATTAACCAATTAAGTTATAATTTGATATAAGAAGATTTTTGGACACGAAAAAATGGGTATGATTATTAAAGACCACGACCTCCATTCAGCAGGGGGTGAAGGGAAGGAGAGGGGAGGCTCTCTTATAAGTTTTTAGCATAAATCCAGAGAATATCAAGCAAAAACAGTCATATTTTATAAGTTAGATTGTTTGGGTACGATTAATTTGAGACCCTCCAGACAGATCAAAATTATCAGATCTTTTACACAAATTTATAGAACAAGATATAGAATATTAGTTTAAGTTATCTTTGTGTTGCAATTCGAAACTCCAGCTGCAGCTTCCATTTTATAGCGGTTGCTTATGAATTATGTTATAATGCCAATAAAACAATAAAAATTTGTATAATTTTTGAAAAAAATCATTTGATTTTGGAAGGTGTAGCAAAGCACACCGGGTCAGCTAGTGAGTACTAAGAAGCGATTTAGATACATATCAATTCCGTTTTGAAGAACGTTAAAAATTTTATGTTAAAATCTTTTCTTACCTTCGAAAATCAGATTTTTAAAACATGAGAAGAGGGGGGGGGTTATTATCAGCGTTACGTAATTTTCATAGGGGGGTATGCCGAAGCGTTACGATTTGTGACATACGGGGGGGAGGGGGTTAAAAAAGGGCATTTTTTGCGTTACGTAATTTATGGATGCCGCCTAATGATAAATTAAATCAACTTTATGCTGCTGTATCAAAAACAGTGATATGCAAATATTATAAAATTACGTAAAAAAATACAATTTTGCCATTTGGTCCTTTCTCTGTTTCTTACAGTGGATGCAATTTTAAAATTTTCTTCTGGACCCAATAAAATCCGTGTGCCAGGTCACAAGATTCTACTTCGGTTTACAGGGTGGCCTGCGAGCCGGGAAAATCCTGCAATTCAGAATCAAAACCGGGAAATTTCTTTATATGTAGTTTTTTTTTCATACATGAACCATGTACATATGTCAAAAGGAATTAATAAACAAATTAGAAATTCTTATTTGATGTGCTGAAAAAAGTTCAAATTTTTTAGAAGGTGTTGCTAAGCACACTGGGTCAGCTAGTATAATATAAAAATGGAATATAATAATATAATATAAAAATATAATTTAATAAAATGTAGTATAATATAATATAATATAACATATAATATAATTTGATCAAACTAATGTTATATATGATATTAAAAAGAAATATTATAAAATATATCATAGAATAATGTATGCTCATAAATTCATGTAATAAAACAATATAAAATCCTGATTATGTATTTACAACTGCATATATTTTGATGATTGTTTTTTTTATTGACCTTTAAAAAAGTGAATCATTAATTGCATTGATGAACTGCAACCACCTGTGTTAAGAACAAATCTATAATTTTGCAGATATAACGAAAAAGATAGTTCAAAACGTAAGCAATTCACACTACGAAGACTGAAAACTGAAAATATGTTATTTTAAAAGCTGTATTATATGTTCAGAAAGCAATGACTTTTCTTCCGCTTGAAATTTTTGTACATTTAAACATAATTGATTTTTGAAAAAAATGGTGTAATGGTGAAAATAGTGCAGGTACTGTGTAGAACAAAACTTGCTAGCAACAGATGTTCAGGAACTTCTATGCAGTTTTTGGTGAAAACTGGAATAGTAAATAATGTTATAACATATTGCTGACGGGTATGAAACTGAGATATAGCTTGAATCAGATAATGATACAGGTAATATTGAAATATATATGAATTTATAGTTTTTATGTACATGAAACAATAAATAAAGTACAATTTAGAATAATCAATGTAACTGGATCAAGTTTGTAAAAATGCCACCTGGTCACCTGTAAAAAAATTACTTTTCTAAATAATATTTAGGAATTACACATAAGTCTATTAAAGTTTTTTTTTAAATTAAGACTTAAAACGCTTGTATGGGAATTAGAAATATAGTGGTTCACTATTAAAGATAACTTTACAAAATAAAAAGAAACCCTTGATGACAAAAAATTGTTTTAAATCTTTGATTGACTTTAAAGCTCCATCCCTGATAACCGAAAATTCACTGGTCGGATGGCTGCCATATGAGGGTGCAAAGCAGCAACATGTTCTGAAAATAATGTTTATTAAAGATAAACCTACGTTTGGCTTCTACTGGTTTTAATATAATAATTAAAATAAGGTGAATGAAAAAATAGCTTGTGTTTTGTCATTGTAGGAAGTATAAAGTTGGACAGCGCTTGTACATATATGGTGGTACAAGTACAGATTTTGAGAAAGCTAAACAGAATGTATACAGTTAAATTTTCATAACTACATATGAAAATTATGATTTGAAATTAAGGCGAAGATAAATTAAATTAGAATACTTCCAATAAATATAATGATGAAGAAGACAGTGATGATGACTTGAGGGTCTGATGCTCTGCTTCATTAGGACCCTTCTCTAAAAGAATTGAAACCCTGTAATAATATGTACTAAATGAAATTTATAATAATCAAATGTAAATTGATTTCAAGTTGCAATTAAGATTAGGTAACTAAACGAAGAAACCGTGTCCACAACAGACAAGAGTCGCCAACCGATGTATTGTTAAAGGTGATACATACTGAAATAAAAAATGATCAATTCAAGCTTGAATTCACGTCACAAAACTAATCAAGCACAACACAAACTCATTACATTTTTTAAGAGACTAGATTATACTCATTTCGAAGGAAATTTAATTTGCGACCGTTTGCTACTATTTTTTTTTATTGTACAGTAAATTGGTAGATTGATAATAGTTCAGAAAAATCTGGAAATAAAAATTCACGTCACGGAGGAATGTGTCTGTAGTGTTAATTGTTTTTTTTCTTTCAACAATCTTGTTTTGAATTTTATATCGTTTTTAAATCATTTACAAATTTGTTTTTAGGACTGTATTTGACAAAGTTTTTTTTTAATTTGTGGATTTCAGACCAAACCCAGTAAACATTTTGGTCTGTATATTTCAGTTGTTTCTGAGATATACACACTTTTGTACAATCTGAAAAAGTTGTATAGAATATTCAAAGTGGAGGCAATATTCGGACCAAATTTTGCTCATCGTGAAAATTTAAAACTTTGTATTGCGTTTTCAACAATTTGATAGCAACTTTGCTTTGCACAAAATCTTAGGATTGTACAACTTACAACTTATTATTGCCTGCCTTACAATTTGATTACAATTTCCTTTTGCAGGTAGCCTGAGGTTTGTAAAACTTTCTTCACCATTTAATACAATTTATTGTTACTGTATCCCAAAGCAATTATATTTTTCCCTTATTACGATTTTACTATGTATCATATTCTCAAAATCAAAAACCTCGACCAAAACAAAAGTGCTGGTCCAGACGGTCTTCAAGCAAACTTCATTAAATACCACCATCAAGTCTTCTCTGAACTTATTCGAGACGTCTTTAATGAAAGTTTAGAAAATGGAAAATATCCTGCTTGTTTGAAAACTGCAAGAGTGATACCAATCCACAAAGGAGGATCAAAAACGGAGGTTAACAACTACAGACCTATTTCTGTATTGTCTGTTATCAGCAAGATATTGGAGCAAATGTAAGTTGGTCGAATCACCAGCTTTTTTCATTCGAAGAAAATATTGTACGAGAGTCAGTTTGGTTTTCGTTCAGGATCCAGTACAGCAACGGCTACGGGAGAGCTGTTCAAAAATGTGTACGAGGCGATAGACTCAAAAAAGCAGGTCGGCCTACTATTCTTAGACTTGAAGAAAGCTTTCGACACGATAAACCACGATATTCTGATCCAGAAATTGAATTTTTATGGAATACGTGGTCGGATTCTTCAGCTCATCGAAAGTTTCTTAGATGAAAGAGATCAGTACGTATCGGCAAACGGTGTAAACAGTACTCGTCGTCCTTTGAGAGTAGGTGTCCCCCAAGGGAGTAATCTAGGACCTTTTTTATTTCTCGTGTATATCAACGATCTTCCAAAACTACCGCTGTACGGGAAACCTCGACTGTTCGCAGATGATACATCATTGTGCTATGAGGATGTTAACCCAAATACAATTGTTCGAAAGATGACTGATGACATGCGAATACTTAAACAGTATTTTAATGAAAACTTGCTGTCATTGAACCTCACAAAATCGAAATATATGATTTTACATTCTGCTAGGACAAATAGTCTGCCTCATGATGACCTAGTGATAGATAACTCAAAAATAGAGAAAGTCACCCATTTTCGATATCTGGGACTAATTATCGACTCCACACTCAAATGGACCAACCATATTGAAACGCTGCTGAAAGATATCAATGCCGCATGTGGTCTTCTGTGGAAAATTAAAAGTTTTGTTCCCTCGAAGCAACTGCTGTTATTGTATCATGCTTTTATCCAGTCAAAGATGCATTACCTGATGTTTATATGGGGAGCGGCATCCGAAGCCAATATCAAAAAACTACAAATCGCCCAAAATCGCTGTCTAAAGATAGTCTACAAACGACCAAGGTTCTATCCCACGATACAGTTGTACAGAGAGGCTCATAAATCGATCCTACCGATCAAAGGTAAGAGAGAACAGCAGGCATTGACAATTATCCACAATTATCTGAACAATCCTCAGGCCCACCACATTGAATCGTATAACCGACCAAATCATAGATATGGACTTAGAAACGAAACAACGTTTAGAACGAAACGTCCAACGACCGAGTTTGCCAAAAATGCATTCACCTATTATGGAATTACTCGTTATAATTCACTTCCACCGCACATCAAATCGGAAAAATCAAAAGTCAAGTTCAAAAATCTCTTGAAAAGTCACTTAAAAGCGAAAATTGAAACATATTTCAATTAAAACTCCGCAACTGTCAGCATTGAGATGATCAATTTTATTCCAATTTATGACAGCTGACCTTGTACTCCCTTCAAAGAGATGATTCTCACTGGGAGTGCAACCCGCCTCATTCATCCTCTTCATTCTTTATATCCGTCACCAAAATCAACCCCCCATACCAATGCACCTTAATCAACCATAAAGCCCATACATGATTGTTGCAATAACTCTAATACGCTGAAAACATCTTATTACTCTAATTTCCGCCACCCACCGCCACCACCGCCGACCACCGCCGCCACCACCTAGCAAATGCCACCACCACCACCGTCGCCGCCACCACCGCTAACAAGAACATCACTACTATTTCACCAAGAATCGCTAAATCATTTATATGCTTATCATAATGTCATACAAGTGCACAAAAAAGTGATACACCTTTGTAAAACCAATATTCTGAAAAAATGAAATCAAAAAAAATAAAATAAATGAATGATGAGGAGGTTTTATGCCTACGGGAGCATGGACTCGAAAAGAGCTCAACTCCCGCGGGCTTTTCCCTGCTCATAAAAAAAAAAAAAAAAAAGAAAAAAAAATGTATCGCCGTGAACATAAATACAATAGAATACAATACAAAATTGAACCATATACAACTTTATGTGTTTTTGATTAAATTGATGAACCTTGTCATAAAAATACTGAGTGCCTATTTCCAAATACTGCGTATGCATATTGTCATCTTGTAAAAGTCCTTAACTTTAACTGTTGGTTTGATAATGCATATGTTGTTGATCTATCTTTCCTCAGTCTAGAACTCACAACGTTCCGATCCCTGCCCTTCGATACTTCCTCGGCGCCATTTCATGTTGATACAAACAAGCTTATTTGTTCATGTATAGTTGAGAGTTCCGTTTAAAAATCAGTTGATAATATACCACTGACTGCTTCATTTCGGACTCAAAATAAATTTATAGATGCCGTTTTTTGATATACAACTTTAAGAGATAGGTTAAAGTTGTATATCAATATAGACGGTTCTATTACAATCAATAATATTATTCAGCAATATATAGATGTTGTCAGTGTTGCCAGTATATTTGCAAGACGTGTCGTCTTTTGCAATTGTTGACATTAGATGATTACCATATTACTTAGCATAGGAAATGCATTATCAACAATAATTTACCGATTAAATTTATCTCAATAAGTGACTTTGAATGACAAGTACCAATAGATTGTTGAAATTCCATTCTACGATGTTCTCACCATTACTGTACGACCTTTCATGGAAATAATATGTCATCATAGATGAAAAATTGCTTAATTGTACAGTTGGATTAAATATCGAGCTTTACACAATTCTACTGTGATTCAAAACAACTGTATTGATCTTTCTGTACGATTATTAAAATGTGATCGTATATAATGAACTATACAAACCATAAACGATAAAATATAACTTGGTTTAGCTACAACATGATGTTTACAAAATTCCAATCTAAACTGGATATTTATACAATCTACAATGAACACTTCTTTACGATTTCAGGCTATCTGGGAATCGAAGTAAAGTTTCAACTTTGAGAAACCTTTGAAAGTGCTATGGGAGAAAAACGATCGGTTTTGTAGGCTTTGGTATATTAAGCCGTTAATTGTGCCATGGAAGTATGGAAGTATGGGAGAGTGGGGAATCATTCACCACTTTTTTTCGTTGTTCCATAACTTCTTTATTACAAAAGATAAAATGAAAATAAAAAATGGTATGATTTTCTACATTTTCAAGGTATCATAAGGTTTTTTTTTTTATTTTAAATAAGTTATTTTCCCCAAATTCTGACTGTTTGAAAGAGCGATATTTTTTGGATTTTAAAAAATGGTGGGGAATCGTGGGCCACCAAATCCAAATTGACCAAATAACATGCAAAATTTATAAGTTGACCCAAAACTGTGATTTCCTAATTCATTTCGTTATTTTAAAGCAATTTCACATGATGAAATAAAAAAGAGAGCTGTGTATGATCGCATAGATTCCAAAACCTGGCTCGCGAACGTTTTGACAAAATTTCTTATATGGGATGGACAAAATATTTTTCATAACTCTTCATTTAGCATAAGAAAACTGTACAGATAGATAAAACGTATTTTAAGTTCTGAATGTGTATAAAGACATAAAAAAATGGGTGATTCAAGATGTGTGGCCCACGATTCTCCACTAGCTATGATTTGCAAATTGGTTGCGTTTGTGTGACTTATTTATGTTTAATCAAAAATTCCTTTTCCATGTGAAAGATCATTGTAGTGACCGGACGTCATTACAAAACGCGTGCGTACGCATCAAATATCTTTTCTTATCTGACTTCTTCAACCGAGCTTAACGACTTTTTTCATTTACACATACATTCAACGATCAATCATTACTTTTTTCTGCTGATTTCACCAACACATTTCTTGTGCCCCTCCTTTTCTCTTCTCTCGCAAATGTGATAACGTTTACAAACGCAACTGGAGCACGTTCTCACAGTCGTGCAGACGAGAGCACGTTACGCATAGTTTATTCAAATTACACGTTGATCTTTATTCGCCTATTTCAACCTAACTTGCTCGTATATTTGATTTATCCACAATTAATTTCATCTTCTACTCAATCCTAATCCCTACATCCGCCCCCTTGCGTACTCTTTAAATGTCTCATTTTACACAAAGAGGATTATTTTTTCACAACAAAGCGTTTTTAAACAATTGATTGTTTTGAAAATTACAACGTTTATCATCGACTGAATTGATTCTGACTGTGTATCGTTTTATTTCTGATAGTGTTCAATGCATTGCATATCTTACCGTGCAATTTTTTTTTTTGAGTTTTAAACTATTAAAATTGTTTTTCTTTCCAATTTACACTTAGGCTCCTAATGGACCGTATTTTCTAAAAGTAAACAAATGAACTAGATAAAAAATCTTAATAAAATGGAAATTATTTCCCAACAAAACTTTTTTTTATTATGAACACTTGCTTTCGTTTCATTGAAATTATTCATCGTTTTCTATTGAGCTTTATGTTTTTCAGAAAAACTTTTCCCATAAATGTAAATATTTCTTTTGATAATATTTAGATTGTGCTTGGTTAAAAATTTCTTCTCGAATACTTGGATGGTTTATGTTTCGATTTCAATCCTTCAATACATTTTCAATTTCAACTTGTTTTCGTTTCGACTGAATTCTTAATATATTTTCTTCAAAGTTTTTCCAGTAACTGAAATCTGATAATCTGATAAAAACCCTTCAATTCAAACTCTCCCAACATTTTTCGACTCGACGTTCCAATGAGAATTTCAACATGATTTTGTTCCATTTTAATAAACCCTAATAAAAGGTTTTTTTTAATCATAATGATTAATTTTGGTTCAATAAAAACTGATTTCATAATAACATGAGTCTATATATAAAAAAAGTTAAATAATCTTTAACGATCCAGTTTTTATGGATTTAAATACTTTTCGCGAAGCTTCGAATTTTTCGTTTCGATTCCTACACAGTGAAAAACATATCAACTTGTTTTGTTCCATTTGAATCATATTATTTTCAATTAAATTTGATGCTTTGATTAACATTCTCAAAAAAAAATATTTGTTAAGCATTTTCCGTTTGTTTCATTTAATTCTTCTTCTCAACTCAAATACTACTATCCTATCTCTTTTTTTTCTTACTCTTATAAAAAAAAGTATTCAAGATATCCATCGAAATAAATATTCCAAACATTTTTCGTTTCAATTTTCATACCTAGAACCAATTAAACTCACCATTTGAATTTCACTGGTGCCGTTTAATTTTTTTTCATCTCCTAATGCTGTTGCAGATTTTTTTAAATGTTTTTTTTAATTTCCTTTCAAACATTACACTTACATTCACTATCATTAAAAAACTTGAAATAACTTTTTCGCTTTGATTTTATTTCTCGCATATAAAAGTATTCCCGTGGAGTATTTCTTTGAGCATTCGACCAATCGTGATCGCTTTTGTAATATTTCGCCTGTTTGAATAAAAACCTCTCAACTTTTCAGTATTTAGCGGTTTTATAACTTCGCTTTAAAAAATCATCGCCTGAAATCGTGTATTTTTTAATTTAATTTTACGCTTATGATTATTCCATACTTAAATTTCTTTTACCTTTGCTTCAATAAGAACAAAACATTTCCATTTTTTTTTGTTTCGAATTCCATACTTAGCATTAAAAACACCAATTTCAACTTACATTTGTTTTTTTTTAAATCATTTATTCTTCATAAAATTTGACACTTTGGAAAATTCAAATGTTTTAATACCTTTTTTTGAACTTACTTTGAACAAAAAAAAAAATTCCCTAAAAGGATTTTAACTTGCATCCACTTCATTTGAATTGTTATGTTAATATCGTGCATTGATACCGTGCACCCAAGGCTACCTTACATACATACAACCATGCATCATTCGAATTGACGCCTTTGATTAAAACACTTTTCAAAGTTTGGTGCTTATTTTACGTTGATAATTTCTTTGTTCCAATATAGTTATTTATACAACAAGCTGCAAAAAGTGGATTTCTTCAGCACGAGTCGTCCATTTATCCAACTTGACTTGCCGAGTCCAATTATTTAAAGGCTGGATTTAAAGAATTGATGATTAAATAGGTAGCTTCGCTTGAAAAAAAAAAAAAAAAACACTTCGCATAAATAGTATTTCCATTTTTTTCGATAAATTTAATCTTTTTCTATTGAAATTACTCATTTGATCTATTTAAAATAAATTTTTTGTTAATGATAATACGTTTGTTTCGATCGAAGCATTTTCCAAAAGTCAATAACAATCTTTCAACATTTTTTGGTTCGCTTTTGGCTACGATTCATTTGCATCATTTAGATTTTTTTGTTACAGGAAGGCGCATATTTGCGTTTATTTCATTTAAATAGTCTTCTTAATTGCGATAATCCAATCTATTTCGATTTCGATACATATACATTACAATTGAACTTGCTCAATTTTCTGTTTAATTTTTTCTCCATTTTGTTTAAAATTGACGCCATTTATTAAAACACTTAAGAAGATAAGTTTTTTTTCTTGATAACATAACCTTTGTTTCTATTTCTTTTTATAACCAATTAATTTGAGAACTTCAATTATTTGAAATGTAAAATAACACACGCTGCGATTTCAGTTTTAACTAACAAAAATACTCATAAAATGTTTTAACTTTCTTCTGATCTAGGATCAGTCACAATTTTCTATTAAAATGTTAATTCATTTCTTCTTTCCAAATTTTTTTTGTATGATAAAAAAAATCAAATAGTGTATTTCAATTTTTTTTTACCATTTTTAGTTTAAACTTCCATACTACACATAAAATATCACATCATTTTTCGTGTAGACTCTAACAGCTACAGCTTCCAAAAGAGACTTTCATCTTGCGTTTGTTTAAAATTAATCATTTATAATTTTCCATAAAATCTGACGGCCATGGTTTATTTGAACGTTTTGTAGTTTTTTTTATGAGAACTTACTCGTTCAATAAAAAACTATTAGCTACGAATTCGTTTCTTAGATGTAATTCATTTGATTCAATTAAAACTTCTGAATAAAATAGTCTCGTTTCCCTTTTTTAAATTTTATCTTCCGCGTAAAACAGTCTTGTAAAAAATTATTTTTCCGCGATTTTACTGCTTTCAATAACCATTGTTTTCATCGATTTTCTTTGTTTCGATAATATTTCATTTGGTCAGTATTGAGTACTTTCAATTATTTTTCGTTTCAATTTTAACACTTTCCTATTTCCAATAGAAATACAACTTACTCTCATTTCATATCATTTAGAATATTCTTGCTTGAAGTTTCATTTTTTTCATTAAAAAACATCTTTACTCAAACACCAGAAACTGTTTTAATTTCAATTTGCTTTTCAATCCATTTTTATTTCTCATCATCGCTTTTTTCAATTTCATTAAAAAAAAAAATCACTTAAAACCCTGAAATCATCACCCCTTTCGTTTTTTTATTAAATTGTCTATTCTTAATAAGGATTTGTAATTGCTTCCTACCAATTAGGATAACAAGTTTAATTAACTCTCCGCTTGTTATACACAATATTTTAAAAATTGTGTTTCTCTTTCAAAAATACTTTGCTAAAAAAACTTGCTTATGAAAACTCCTTCCGATTTCATCAATTTATTTATAATATTTCGTTTGTTTTATGTAAAACTTATCAACTCAAATTGTCATTTAAAATTTCATCTATACGAATCTTAATTTTTTTAATTAAATTTTACGCTTTTCAATAAAAACTTTTTTCAGAACATTTTCTTTTGGTTAAATTTCGTTTGTTTTATTAAGACCAATACAAACGCTTTTTTCACTTTTATAATTCGTTTGTTTCCATAAGAACTTTCAAAATTCTCATTACATTTAGCTGTTTTTCCATTTGATTCTTCCGCCATTTTAATTTTCAAAATGCAATTTTACGCTTTCATAATAGAAAAAAAATCTTTCGAATATAACTTTTCTTCAATCAAATTTCGTTTATTTCATAAAGAAAAACTACTTTTAAAATGATAATTTTTCGTTTTGATACTTCAATCCAATCAGTTCCAAATCTTCAAAAAAATTCTCGTTTCGTTTTAAAAGATCTCCATTAAAACTGTTTCGGCATTCTAAGTCTCTTTCACTGCCAATTTATTTCCACTAAAATAAGCGTTTTCAATATTTTAGGCTTTTCATTTTTAAAAACTTCATTGCAAAACTCCATTTAAAATGTTTTAATCCATGATCAAACCACAGTCGCGTTTCAAACTTCAAACTTCTAATTCAAACTTCACCACCACACAAAAAGTTGCCTACAATCTTTCAACCAAATATGTTTCACTGCAAAATTTTTCTGATTGTTTTCACTTTAAAATTTACTATTCACAAGATTACTATTAAGAAAAACACCTAAAAACTGATTTTGGAAGCGTATGCTGCGCCAATGTAGTGACCGGACGTCATTACAAAACGCGTGCGTACGCATCAAATATCTTTTCTTATCTGACTTCTTCAACCGAGCTTAACGACTTTTTTCATTTACACATACATTCAACGATCAATCATTACTTTTTTCTGCTGATTTCACCAACACATTTCTTGTGCCCCTCCTTTTCTCTTCTCTCGCAAATGTGATAACGTTTACAAACGCAACTGGAGCACGTTCTCACAGTCGTGCAGACGAGAGCACGTTACGCATAGTTTATTCAAATTACACGTTGATCTTTATTCGCCTATTTCAACCTAACTTGCTCGTATATTTGATTTATCCACAATTAATTTCATCTTCTACTCAATCCTAATCCCTACAATCATGACAAAACTAAGATCATAATCGTATGAGCATATTTTTGTTAGGCACTTTAGGTTCCCCATCGATGAGATTAGCGGGTGTTTTTTTAATTATGTAAGTAAATTTTTCTAACTTTTTTTAGCTTGATAAATAAAAGAAGCATATGATGCATATTTCAGTCAACAACATATACATCTGATATTTTTAAATTGGCCCACGATACCCCACTCTTCCCTACTATACAGTGAGCGAAATAAGAATAGTACCACTATGTGTTTTGCTTGTTAAAATATGAATGATTGAAAATTACGAAAATTTTCTTCCACAGTTTCTTCTAAATTTCTTAACGGATGAATCAAGCATAAGTTTATTTTTTTTGGACGTAGCAATTGGCGTTGAGGACCAATAATGTGAAAAAAAGGTGCGAAATAAGAATAGCACCACTTGATTTTTCCAACAAAAACAAGATAATTTTTTAAAATTTACTTTGTAAAAGTGAATAATAATGCTTCTACGAGTTATTTGAATAGATAACTGCATTTTAAGGAGTTTTCAAGAATTCTAAAGGTTTTCAAAGGTATTAAAAGGGAGTTTTAAGAGATGCTCCTCTAGCGTTAAGGAATTTGATATTTGAGCTGTAATTCTTTACCAAACTACTTACTTTCTTCATTGAAATGACGTGAAATGATGAAACAAACACTCGGGATCAATTTTGAACCAGAAAAAATAGGTTGGAAATCAAAAACTTTGATTTTGTTCAGAAAACTACTCTTTTTCCAGTTTCAAGTCGTAGATGGCAGCACTATCTTGCGCTTAAAACCAAATTTTAGTCTCAATATTTATTTTTTAGGTTTATTTAGGCCCATATTCATCATTTTGAGGTATTTTCCCATCACAATGTGGAAGTTCACGCTGCCGAAAGCTTTTCCGGATTTGCAAAAGAATCACCAGCACAAAAATGTACAACCGCCAAAATTCCTGCTCATCTCAACTGCCGATTCAATAGCAAATAATACCAAGAATACTGCTCGCCGTTTGGTCCATCAAGTTCCATCGCAAAGTATAACTTTATCCTGATAATCGGTCCAAAAAATTCACTTTTAGTGACCTTTATGCAATTCTTTTTTTGTTGGATTTAGTGATCTTAGAATTTCCAAAGCGTTCACACGGTACATGTATTTATTTCTTGACCAAAATTGTCCAGTACTCCTTAATGAATCCCGGATATCCGAAAATGGGCATGAATTTGGTTAAATGGCAAGATAGTGCTGCCATCTATGACTTAAAACTAGAGAAATAGTGTTTGACTATTAAAAAACATTAGTATTTTTGAATTCCAACCTGCTTTTTGGATTCAAACTCAGCCTCAAATCTATGTTTCATCATTTTGCATCATACTTATGAATGTTAATGAAAAAAGTAAGTAGTTTGGTTGAGAATCACAGCTCAAATATCAAATTCCTTAACGCTAGAGGAGCATCTCTCAAAACCCCCTTTTAATACCTTTGAAAACCTTTGGAATTCTGAAAAACTCCTTTAATGTAGTTATCTATTCATATAATTCTTACAAGCATTCTTATTCACTTTTACACAGTAAATTTTTAAAAATAATCTTGTTTTTGTTGAAAAACTCATGTGGTGCTATTCTTATTTCGCACCCTTTTTTCACATTGTTGGTCCTCAACGCCAATTGCTACGTCCAAAAAAAGTAAACTTATGCTTGATTTATCCGTTAAGCAATTCAGAACAAACTGTGAAAGGAAATTTTCGTAATTTTCAATCATTCATATTTTAACAAGCAAATCACGTAGTGGTGCTATTCTTATTTCGCTCACTGTATATATACCTATATATTTTTTTAATTTTTCTTCTCGTTCCTCTCCAGAACAATCACGCTAGGCTTTACAATGGAAAATTTCTTACAGGAGATCCCCCAGATGCCCGTCACCAATTTTGGAATCGAATTTCTTTACGATTTTTTCTTCAAAATTTGAACCCGCTAATGGGTCTACCATTTTGCGCATCATTTAACCACCTAATTTTGTTAATTTATCGGTGGAAAACTTTTTTATCATCAAGACAAGATGTTTGGTCTTTAATTTGTTTGTTGGGTGATTCAGTCAGAAAAACTGACCTGCTTTACAACTTCTTCAAATGAAAGGTTCAGAAGGCGTTTTGTCATACCCCTCACTTCCCATACCTTCATGGAATTAATCATTTATACTTTCTTCAATTTCAGCTCACTGCTAAAATCTCTAGGACTTCCCTGATGAATTTTGGTCGCATAGTTGAATTCCAGCTGTTTCCAAGATTTTTAACGATCCTGCTTGAAAATTTCAGTCGATGCATTAATTTATTAGATGCTATCTCAAAACTACTAAAAAGAGTGTGGCGAATTTTGCCCGTGTGAACATTACCTTACACAGGTAGTGTCTTCAAAAATTTCATCGCTTTTCATTCATCCGTTCAAAAATTATTCACAAATGAAAGTGTTGCATTTTTTCGAATACAGTCCTTAAGTTGAAAATAACAGTGACCCTGTAGATCATAACCAAACTCCGATCGGCAACAAAATTCAATGGATTTTTTTGCCATTGAATAAAATACAATTCAAATCAATAAAATGGAATAACTTCGAATTTAAAAAAAATCTGCAAACTTCATCCAAAATTGAAACCAATCATTCTACACAATCTTATCCTCGCAACCGATCTCCTAATTAGCCGAAAACTGCGTTACTGAACTTACTAAAGTTTAATCATTCCGATAATTTTTGTACGACTTTAAAAAGCTTTTATTGAGCATCGAACCATTTGAACCAATCGAGCCAAAATGGGGAATGGGCCTTCGCCCTAGAAAAGAGCTCTTTTGCGAAAAGTCCTCAAATCCTCAGAGAATACGTAAAACGTGAAAGGAAAAAGTCTGGAAAATATTTTCCACAAAAAATGTACAAGCACGAGCTCGTGGTCTGTGCGTGACTATGACAGGTTCAGGACCTTCAGCTCGCCACATTGAATTAAAAGGAGCCGAACGAGAGGAGATGACTGGAAAAAAGAACGAATTTCGCTGGTATTATTCCACTTCCTCCAAAAAAAACGGTTATAATCTTCCAAAGTATCGATTTCGAGAACGGAATGGAAACGTCGTTCTACGGAACATGAGATTTGGCTGGGGAATCGAGCAGAGCGAAAAAGAAAATCCTGGACGACACGCGTGGGTGTTATCGTCATGTTCTGTGTGTATTTCGATTGACGACGAAGACTACTCGGGTGGAGATCTCCAGAGGGCGTTCTGAACTGTCTGAAGACATTGATCCGAGGACAGGGGCCATCGATGGCTGTCGACTCTACTCTAGTGAACAGGCAGCGGAATAGACACCGGGAGCGGTTTTTATTGCCAATAGGCGAAGTATTTTCGTGCTGTTGATTTTGTTTTCACTAAACCGTTTCGATTTCTTCTGGTGGTTTAGTTGTGGGAATTTGGTCCCAACAGTAGCTAGTAGTAGATGAATACGGGCAGACCGAGGACTTTGCCGTCAGGCAAGACCGCCGTCCCGTCTCGAAGACATAAGAAAACAATTCCTGAAGACCGGGCCGTTTAAAAAAGCGTTTAGAACGCTTATCTTAATGGTATTGTTACCGAAGTTTTGCAGATGCTGTTGCTGTTTCTTGCGGTCCAACAGATAATGTTGATTGATCCCCTTTGATAAAGTAGCTCTGGGAACGGATTGACTGTGTTCTTCTTTGTATACTTCCCGAACAAATGATGGCGATTGAAAAACAGGATGATGGTTTCCGAGTAGTGGGAGTAGCATGGGAGAATGTCAAGCTGTGCTGGTCTATTAAAGTTCGATTAGGTGGAACATTCCCGGTCCTTCCTTCGTCGCTCCCGTGCGTCATTGCGAAGGGAAGAGGAACTGCCGTTGATGTAAAAGTAATTGAACGGCACCACGGAAACAATGGAATGGGTCTGTGGCTAATGAAGTAATTCTTGAATGACTGTGGCCAGAATAAATGATTTGTGTCAATGTTTGCTTGCCCAGCCTGTTGATATTCGATTATATTGAATGGTGATTCGGCATTGACATCGTTATGGAAATAATAATCTAATAATCAACATCATACACACACGAGGCAATTTATCGTTCTTACCTGATTGAAAAGGAGGGAGGAGAGTATGGTGTGAGTTAGTTAGAAAATCGTTCAATCTATTGTGTAGTTATAATCATAGACAACTAAAATAAAAAAAAACACTCAAATGTTAAATTGGTCTGATTAAATCACCCACAAGTGAACAGGTAACATATTTTTTCAAGATGGGCGGGACATTTAAAAAAAAATAGCAGAACACAGCCGAAAAAAGCGGGACATTTTCAAATCTGTTAGGAAAGGTCATGAAATGGATGTATGTATGTATGATTGAAATCCGAAAAAGAATCGATGATGAAAAAAGACCAGCGATTTTATATTTTTTTTTAAATATTTAAAGATATTTCCTTGGTTTTAACTATTGTTGCTCTTGAATGTCAAGAAGACAAAATAAATTATTGAACTCTTAACAAATAAATAAATTGTTGTAGGGGGTTTTTGGAGATGACAGAATGCAATTGTGATGGAACACGATGTATACTCGTTGAGTCTTAGTCTAGGATTGACTTCTTCATCCCAGTTCAAAAAGGTTTTATAAACTTACAAATACGTGTTAGTACAAAAGAATTTGTTTATCAAAATAGAAGTCTGGAGCACCACATTGATCGGTTCGGTCGAAGACCAATTATTTGTAAACACCAAAGAGTGTTAGGCTATCGCGCATTCGAGCGATCCAAATAACACCAAAAAGTGTCTCTGTAACCAATCATGCGATCGCGCATTCGAGCGATCGCCCTCAAGTGGGTCATAAAACGATCGGTACGTACAGCATGGTATGCATGGTGTACGATCGATACTCAGCATATTTATCTTAAGGAAATTCAACAAGACTTTCATTGTTCTACTTTTACCAAAGCATTGATCGAAACAGAAAAATATACAGTCAGTATTAATACAATGATTTGGTTCCAATGCATCGAAGGCAGAAATGGATGTTAGTAAAATATCCGTTCGATCATAAACATTTTATTGGACTCAAATAAATCAAAGTAGATTTCGTCAAATAGGCATTATGCTCCATAAGTTAAAACATCCTGCAACAATGTTGCTTGGGAGTAAGTTAAGGGGGGGGGGGGGGGCTAGGGTCTAACGGGTAAAAAAAACACCATTTTCACGAATTTTTTCTAGAGCTATCGCTCAAACAAATTTATTCAATTTTTTTGCATTATACAAAGCATTGTTGAAAGATCATTTAATAATTTTTTCGTAGAAAAATATTGAAAAATGAGCTGGTGACGGAGCACTTTCGAGGATGCCTTTTAGAAAACAGGATTTGCGGTGGACACTGTATCTCAGCACAGAATCATCTGAAGTCAAAAAATCTAAGCAAAATATTTTTAAAAGATGTTTTTCTGGACCCCAACGTTTTTATTTAACTTAAAAAAATGTTTATGAAACTTTTGTAGCTGTTTGAAGCAAAAACTACGATTTTGCACAAAAAAATCCGCCATTTTTTATCTGTAAAATCTCCCCAAAGTAAAAAAAACGTTGGAGTCTGGTATTTTATATGTAGAAAATATGTATCAAATTTGAAAAGAATCGGATAAGTAGTTTTCAAATGACGATGTCCACGGACTTTAAAAATGTGCTTTCGAGAAAAACGCGTTTGAAGTTTCTGCTCTAGCTTTCTTGCAGTATTAGATAGGGGGAGATAAAGGCCTATAATTTCTACAGTTTTGCTTCAATTGACTTGAAAATTTGACACAACATTCTTGAAATGTTTTACAATAAGAAAATACAAAAATAAAAAAAAATCGTTTTTTTTGTAAGTGTTACACCCTACCCCCCCTTAAATGGTAGTCGGAATAATTAAATTGAACAATTTAATGCAATCATGTCACACCTTCCCCCTAAGAGAAAAATGATGTAGCTTTGCGAAGTCATTTTTTGAAGAAAAGAGAAAGAAATGAAGCTCCAAAAATCTTTAAATTTTGAGATTGAAAAATTGAATGTATTTTTATTAAATGTCATTTCTTAATTCTAGTGTTAGTATTTTTGTAAATGTTTATTTTTAATATTTTTTTTTTTTTTGTATACTGTTGTAATCAAATCATATATTTTTTTCTTTTTTGATTATTATAATTTATTATTTGTTGTACTGAAACGCATTATTTTTTATGAATTGTTTACTTTTGATTATTATTTTCATCTAAAATGGTTGTATTTGGATGATCTATTTCGGTGACTTTATAAGTACCTTTGTAAATTTTGTCCAATTTTGTTCGGTTGTGGTTTTGTAGCATATCATAATCATTTAATCAAATTGTATTTGGTTTTGAATTTTCAATTTGGTTCTGTTGTCTTTTCATTTTTATTTTATCAACTAGCTGACCCGGTGTGCTTTGCTACACCCTGATTACTGATAAACTGATTAGAGAGCCCCCCCCCCCCTGTCCTTCCCTTCACCCCCTGCTGAATGGAGATTGTAATCTTTAATAAACATTTTTTTCGTTCTCAAAAATCCTCTTATATCAAATATAGTTCCATTGGTTGATAAGTATTTAAGCATTACAACAAAAATTGTATGGAGCCCCTTTCTTTCTTTCCCTCTCTACACTGTAAGCATAAGAGTCTATAACAATCGTAGAAACATATCTCGTAACCAAGTACATTTCCATGCCATATTTGTTTCCATTTGTTGGCTTCGTATGCATAAATTGAGAACATATGCTAAAAAAATTGTATTGGGCTCACCTCCCCCCTCCCATGTACCTTCTCACTGAAAGGAGGATGATGTGTCGAATAATCATAGAGTCATACAAAATGATTTTCCATGTTAAGTATTTTCCATTTCTCGGATTTTGTAAAATAAAAGTTAAATGTAAGCTTCCCTCTTCCCTTCCTAGAGGCCATGCCAAATTTGGTTTTATTTAAGTAGTAAATTTTTGAGTTATGTATAAACTTGAAAGGGAGTACCATCCCCCTTTCCGTTCTCTTTTTTAAATAGAGGGGTGATAACTTAATATTCATAAAAGTATTTTTCGTACTCAAATACTTTTTGATGATTATGATGAAATTTGGTTTCATTTGCTCGATTAATTCTCGAGTTATGCAAAACAAAAATGGAAACCCCCTCTTCTTCCTTTATATCTTACCGCTTAAAAGGTACGGCTTCAATTTATAATAGAAACATTTCTCGTATCCAAATACACTCACATGTCAAATATGGTTCAATTTGCTTGATCAGCTCTCCAGTTATACTGAAAATTGTAAGGGAGACCTCGCCTCCCCCTTTTCATCCACCTCTTCGAAAGAGTGAGGGATACCAAATATTCATAGAAGCATTTCTCGTACCCAAATATCGTTCCATGCCAAATTTGGTTCCATTTGCTGTTGTAGTTCTTGAGTTATTCAGTAAAAATTGTATGAAACTCCCCTCCCTCTTTCCTTCCTCCCCGCTGTAAGAAGAAAGGGGTCTGAAACAATCATTAGAACATGTCACGTTCCCAAATACCCGCCCATGCCAAGTTTGGTTCCATTTGCTTAATTACTTTCTGAGTTATGTTGAAAACTATAAAAGAGGCCCCTACCCCCTTTATATTTCCCTACTGGAAAGAGGGAGGGGTCTCAAATAATCATAGAAATATTTTTCGTATCCAAATACTCTCCCATGCCAAATTTGGTTCCATTAGCTTTATTAGTTTTTGAACTATATAAAAATTATGAAAGAGGCCCCTTCCCCCTTTATATTTCCTTACTGGAAAGAGGGAGGGGTCTCAAATAATCATTGAAATATATTTCGTATCCAAATACCTTCCCATGCCAAATTTGGATCCAATATCTTGATTAGTTCTCGAGTTATATGAAAAATTGTAGGTAGCCCCCCTTTCCCCTTCCTATCACGCCACTGAATAGAGGGAGGGGTACCAAATATTCATAGAAATATTCCTCGTTCGCAAATACCACCCCATGCCAAATATGATACCATTTGCTTGATGGGTTCTCAAGTTATGCAAAAAATTGTCTTTTGTTTGGGAGGCCTCTCCCCCCCTTCATGAGAGAGGTAGGGGTCTGAAACCACAATAGGAACCTTTCCCTGCCTCCAATACCCCCACCTGCCAAGTTTCACGCAAATCGGTTCAGTAGTTTCCGAGTCTATAAGGAACAGACAGACAGACAGACAGAAATTCATTTTTATATATATCAATTAATTGATTCGTAATTTGTGCTGCTGATTTGAGTTTATATTTCTTTTCGGTGTAATATTCATCATAGTTATATATTGGTTCAATATGACTTGAATTTTTCAAATCGTTTGGTAATGTCACAGTATGTCCGAAAGTTAGTTCAAATGGTGTATATGGGAAATTTGTATAGGGAGTCGTGTTATAACAAAATGCATAGCAAATCGTCCCAATCGTTCTGCGATTCATTGACAAATTGCCTTACAAACTCTCATTGTTGTGATTTCTTTCAACACCACCTATAATTTCTGGATGGTATGGTGTTGAAAATTTATGTGTTTTTTGAAGTAATTCATTAATTTTGTAAAAAAATTCTTTTTTATATTCCTTTCCCTGATCTGTCCTGATGGCAGATAGGGATTCGTCTACTAAAATACAATTTTCAATATAAGCTTTTGCTAATGTTACAGCTTGTTTATCCGGGATAGGTTTAATTATAACATATTTTGATAGATCACATTGAATAATCAATTCATATCTATTTCCTGTATTAGGTTTGGTAAATGGTCCAATTGTATCTAATGTTTTTGCTGTAAATGTTTTTTGTGGTGTAGGAGTTATTGTAATTTTTTTAAAGTGTTGTTTGAATGTTTATTTTGTTTCACTTAATGCAGTTTTTAATATAACCTGCAATAGATTGTTCCACATTAGGCCAGATGTAAAGAGCCTTAAGTTTAAGGTATAGTCTGTGTGTTCCCAATCGCGGAGTCATGGTTTTCTTTGATAATATTTTTGATTTCATTTGTATCATTAATCTCATGTTGTGGTTGATGTAAGATAATTTGTATAAAACGAAGGTGTTCATTGCATGCATTTTTAAAATCGTTTAAACTTATTATTTTGAAAATTGTACTAGATAGCGCTAGAGCTATGTTTTGAATTTTCTGTTCCTTTGTCTTTTCATCAAGTTTCTTCAATAGTGTACCTAGGTTTTTTTTCATTTCGTTTATTTTCAATGGGATAAATACTTTTTACTTTTTATACTTTTTATACTTTTTATACTTTTTATTCATTATTTTGCATACAAGGCCATTTGTGTTGTTTTGCGACGTCTTTTCGATGATTAATTTTGGTAAATTATAAACCTCATTAATGTTAAGTAATTCAAATATTTTGAGATTATCCGGCTCCATATCTGAAATCACGTTTGTTTGCTGATTTGCAACTGATTTGCAACTGTTCTTTCTTCCTACTTTCTGCTCTAGTTGTCACTTTTAAAATTGATAAATTTGTCAAAGTTTCTGATTTTTATTCTTGATAGGGTATCCGCTCCTACATTTAATTTTTCTTTGACGTACTGAATTTCGAAGTTCAATTCTTCAAATTCCAGACGCATTCTTGTTAGTTTTGACGGAGGGTTTTTCATCGAGAACAGATACATAAGAGGTCTATGGTCTGTTTTCACAAAAAAAACTTACGTCCGTATAAGTAAGGTCTGGAATGAGTTATTGCCTAATGAATGGCAGTTATTTCTTGTTCAGTAGTTGATTTGTTGGATTCTCCCTTTGTAAACGCTAAATATGTAATAGGAAGTTCCAAATCATTATGTTTTTGTGCCATAATTGCACCACATGCTACTTTTGAAGCATTTGTAATTAATATAAAATCTTTAGTAAAATCAGGAAATTGTATAATCTCTGGTGAAAAAAGTTTATTTTAAAGTGTTTCAAATGCTGTTTGGCATTCTGAAGTCCATATGAATGTAACATTCTTTCTTAGTAATTTATTAAAAGAATGAGCTATTTGGCAAAATTTTTAATAAAACGTTGGTAGTAGATGCAAAAAGCTACGAACTAAATGCTGTAAGAAACATAAAAGTCACTCGAGAAAGTTGAATATGAATAATTGCATAATTGTGCGTCAGTAATGTCCCTACTGAATGGGACTTGGACGTACACAAAAAAAAAAGGTAAAATTTTCCGAGAAGTGAAGTAATTTTTTCACCCAGCTTTCTCGGTAAATTTTACCTTTTTTCATTCACCTAGCAAAAAAATTAATTCACCTAGGAAAAAGGTAAATTTTACCTTTTTCGCATTTACCTAGCAAAATAGTAAATAAAACAGTTTTTCCGTTCACTGATTTAAAAGGTAAATGCTAGTTTGTTTGTTTGGTTTCTTCAGGGCCGGATTAAGCCATCGGGGGGCTCGGGGCAATTTTTCTCGGGGGGCCCCTATAATTCGATTTTTTTCAAATTCTACCCAGAAAATACAAAACCTTTCAAACGTGTAAAAAAACTGGAGATGTGTTCAGTATACTATCTTCAAATAGCCATGTTGTCTGCGTAGAAAATAGTTCCTGGTATCTACAAATAAAAATTATTAATCAATCACGTGCAAACATTACAGAAGAGTTTAGAAATTTCATAGAAATGAAAACTCTTATTTAAGCTACAAAATGCTAAATTTATTTTTTTTTTAACCCTTAGCACCAACTAAAATTCTCTAATTTAAAAAATGAACGGATAGATATTTTAAATGATTTTCATATCATCATAGATCGTTTGATAAGTGCCTATTCGAGAAATATTTACCTAGTGACAATTTGGAAGTATCATGAAGATTTGAAACATAGAAAACAAAATTGAATAAAAAATAAACAAAATAACTAAATCCATATTCCTTACAGATACATATATAAGAGTTTAAGAATTCAAAACTTTAAATCACGTTATTTCAAATCAAGTTTTGAGAAATAAAAAGTGAATTAAATTTTAAAAAAGAGTTACAAAGTTACAATCAGAGTGAAAGCAGAAATTGCACCAAGTGTGAATTTCAATTTTATGTCTTTGAAACACAAAAAAAAATCTTTTCATGAGATGTTTATGATTATGATTCTCATCAGATAAAAAATTTGTTTTATCAAATGACTTTTCTAAATGTGACGAAAGTTTCATTCGATGCTCTCAAAGCCAAAGGAGTATAAGTGCAAAAATTGATCGGTAGAAAAAAAAATTGAGAGTAAAGATTAAATGTTTAAAACACAGAATTAGTTATCATTGAAAAAAAACCGATACGGAATCCAAATGAGTTTAATACTCTAAACTAAGGATGCCAGATTGCCCGGTTTTATCCGGGTTTGCCCAGAATCCTTAACACAAAATTTGACAAAAGTTCGGTCTGGCCCGGTTGCCCGGATTTCATTGAAAAAAGCCCGGATTTTGCCCGGATTTATTCACATCATTTGCCAAAACAAACAGAGAAAATCATATTGTGTTGCGTAATTCCCAAACGGAATTTTTTGAGCAAGTTTTATAAAATTAATAATGAAAAGTTTTTTGAAAGCTTTAAATACGATTTAGAATTTGCAGATGAAAAAAGTTCAAGTTTTTTCTCGATTTGTGATGAAGATTTCCTAGGATTTGATAAATTTTGCTCAGATATTTCCCGGATTTTTTGTCGACATTTTGGTATCAAATGCCCGGATTTTGCCAGGTTTTTAGCTTAAATAGCCTAGATTTGTCCGACCGGGTACGTGCTGAAAAAATTCTGGCAACCTTACTCTAAAAAGATCCTGAATTTTCAAAATTCAGAAAAATGATGAAACTGAACTTCAGTATCTGAAGAAACAACACAAGACTTAAAAATCCCAATGAATTGAATCCGTAAAAAAACATAGAAATATTCATATTAAGAAAATAACTCAATGATACTAGCAACTCAACTATCAGATCTTTTTCATGATAATTTGAGAATAATCATTTGGAAAATGATATGCTGAATTCAGGATATTCACTTCGATAGATGATAAAATTTTGGTTAAATCAGTAGAAAATGTTCCAGTACAAATTTCAAATCTAAGACAGAAATTTGTATGGAAATTTTATAAAGAAACCCTGTACTGTCCATTGGTCCAATTTAAGCATTTACAGTTTTTTTTTTAAGATTTTACTTTCAAAAATAGGGAGGGAAAAGCGTTTAGAATTTATAAATCAATGACAATTTCAATAATAATAATTGAAAGGTGAAAAGTTATTATAATACTCGGTATTAACCCGGATACTGCCCGGATAAAATTCTGAAATGTTTATTATAAAGCGAAATTAGCTGCAATTTTAGTGCATTAAACCATAACTTGGAAACTTAACGTAACAACAAACACTAATGTTGTGCAAGCCGTTTGAATGTAATGAAAATGAGGAAATGTTTTTTCTTTATTTTACCTGTTCTGAACAGAATATCGTAACTGATATCGTAACAGATGATCGATAAAAAATTACAATTTGAGGTGTTTTGCCTCATACTCTTCTTAATTTTTTTTTTTCGAATTCGGTTTTTTCCAGAAGATTTTGATATTCTCAGCTCGCAGAATGTGGGAAAGCTCCTTCACTGCTTACTCTCTACTGTTTAAGACGAAAACTAATCTAGATATTTTTTCACGAGGGCCCTTTAGTTTTTATATTTCAAGTTTTCATTCCGATTTTCTAGTTTTGATTTCTTTTCATGGATTTCTAGTAGTATTATAAAAGTAATGTTAAAACTTTTTTTCCCTCGGGGGGCCCCCCTAAGCCGGGGGGGCCGGGGCAATTGTCCCTTTTGCCCCCCCCTTTAATCCAGCCTTGGGTTTCTTCAATAAAAATAAAACAAAATTAAAATTTATTTAAAAAATTGTTAATTATTTGAGATAAATAGACATTACTGTTGAGGCAAGTCCTTGCTTGCAATTCCGAACCACCATGGCCACTTCTCATTTCGACTAATCCGGTCAGGTCCTGCTTTTCCGGAATGATATTCAGAGGATGATCTGGAATACACCTCGAGGCTCTGTGGGTCAATCTGAAGCAAAAGCAAAGTATCATAACGAGAACAAGCACAACTAAATGATATCATAGAAAGCACTTACCATTCTTTTCTGATTTTTTTTCCGTATAGCTTGGTTAGATTTTTCTGGCTCCAATGATCATTCAAAAAGTGTAAAAACTTATTTAAGGCTGTTCAGGCAGTTTTTGTAGTGAAAAAAAAAAATGACGATGAAATTTATCTTAATTGAAAATATTTTTTTTCATATAGAAGAATTCAACAAATTGAAGTTGTATAATCTATTAAAGTGAATATTGGTTTATTTAAAGTTTATAAACGATTGCGCTCTTTCGAAAAATTGTTGCTTTTTAAAAGCTCCATAACTAATCTAAACTCTTCTATGGAGGACATGGTTAATTTTTTCCACTCCCATCCGGGCCTAGTAATTCCGGGCATTTTTTTCAAAAAAAACCTGCAAAATCCGGGCATGGATTTGAATTTTTCAAATCCAAAAACCGGGCAAAATTTAGGTGGAATTATACATAAAAGCAAAGAAAAAATGCAAAAAAATATTGAAATTAATATTTTATTAATGTAATTGCAGACTTCCAAAAACTTTTTGGAACACTTCAATATTTCAAGGTTTATAAAAGTAAATCAGCGAAATTATTTGAAACAATCGTTGAAAATTTCCATACCGTTAATCGATTTTGCTGAAACTTACTCAAAAACTTTGATTTTTTTGGTTTCTTTGTGAAAATTTTGAAAAAATCCGGGCAATATCCGGACTTTTTTCACGATATCCGGGCAACCGGGCCGGACCCGACTTTATCGAAATTTTGCATCAAATATCTGGGTAAAGCCGGATAAAACCGGGCAATCTGGCAAGCTTAGACATGGTGTTGCAAGTGCTTGCTTAATAACTTCCATCCATGCTTGATTGGCTTCTCCCAAACAACAAAGACCC
This sequence comes from Uranotaenia lowii, assembly GCF_029784155.1. NCBI lineage: Eukaryota > Metazoa > Arthropoda > Insecta > Diptera > Culicidae > Uranotaenia > Uranotaenia lowii. The sequence goes on along the minus strand of NC_073693.1, from coordinate 210,203,957 downwards.
GGGAGAAAACAGCACTGTTTTCAGTTTGGCTTCCGAGTGCCTAATCCTCTTTCGCTGATCGTGCTCCACTCGTTACCAGAGTTTACACGAACTTTAAGCGACTCGAACGGCGAGTGTGAGAGCTTTCGCATTTGAGCTTTCACAAAAAGCGCCCTACACAGAAAAAATTTTTGACTATTACGTGTCACTGAAAACTGCAACCTTTATAATAAATAACCTATAGTTAACAAAACCTGTAATTTTATATTGTTTTCCTTAAAAGTTAACGAAGATTCATTTATTATTACAGCAAATTACCTGTAAAAAAGTTGTACACTAAAAATTAAATGTCACGTAATCATGTTTTCGACCTGTAAAATAACGGTAAATGTCCTGCTCCTTTTTGTTACAGGACATTTGCGTAATTTTACAGGAAATAATTTTTGCAGTTTAGTGTTTCAGTCATACACCTCTGTGTTTAAAACGAGCATCACCTCATTAACTTGACTTTTGGTTGCTTGGGAATGCATTGTATATATTCAGTCAGCAAAAATATTTTCAGTGTTTAAGCCTTTATTTACTAATTTGATTTTTCTAAATTTGTCATCTCATTGAAATTCAAAAGTTATTGAAGAATTTATGCAACAGCTCAGGAATTGAAGTAAATACAAAATTCATAGTTATGATGATCGTGAGGAACGAAGGCATGCATTGTCAAAGTAGTGACAATTAAAAAATAGCCAGCCCGGTAAATAGTCAGCAGATTTAGTTTCATCACTGTCAATAAGTTATTTGGTAAAATTTGGCCCAATAAATTTATAGTTTGAGCTGTTTGAGTTGAGTGTTAAAACGACAATTTGTGGTTTTTTGTTTTTGAATAACACAATGTTTAGTACCATTCCGATCGGTAACCACATTGCTTGAGAATAAACATTTTTAATTCAAACGAACTGGTAAAAGTAAAACTATTCTGCGAATTACCCCTGAAGATCAACTGGTTAGTGTTTATTTTCTCTCCTTTTTGTCAGAATGATCGGAAATCATTCTGATATACTTTTCCGTCGAATCACCGCTTCTGTCAATACCTCTGAAGTGTTGTTAATCCTAGAATGTATTCAGCATCTCTCTCTCCATTAGCTACTATAAATAGGCCTCTTATAATTTTAGTGCTTCCACTTTTTCTCGGAAACTCATTCTAACTGCCCGGTTATCTCTTCAACTAAGTCATCCAGCCAATGATGATGATGTAGCCACTAGGCAAAAAAGGCGAATACTTTGAAGAATCATAGCCCTAACAAGTATCGTCATCGTCGACGTTGATAAGCACTTCCATATCCGCTTGTCCACAGAACACGCCGGGAGAATAAACCGTCTCCTCTTGGCATGAAAGGATATTTCGTCATCACACCATCCTTCCCCGTTCTTTTGCGATCCTCCCAGGAGAATCATCGCTCGTTATTATCAAGTAGCAAAGTTTTCATAAACATTTCCGCCATCAGCGCAGCGCCATCACACGAGACACGAGCGAGACATCGTTGGTCCGTCGTCGATGGGATTTTCTATACCATCTCTAACTATAGGACCATGTGGCGAGTTATGGCTCTCCCGCCGATTGAAGGACATCGACAACGAGTTTTGCTGTTTGTCTACTATACATACAAAGTGAGATGGAGAATAATGCGAGCAAGACAGAAACAGAAACAGAGCTCATCCAGGCCAAGCTTCGAGTGTGTCCACTTTGGATGGCTCGTATAAAAAGGATAATGGTCGAACGGTGCTTTCCTGGCTGGAGATTCCCGGTACAGTCGTTTCAGTTCAGCTCGATTTTCTCTGATTTTATCAATGGTTCTTTTAAGAAACTTCAAAAACCTCCACAATTTAAATATAATTCATTTCTTTTCCCTTCAATCTAGCTTAAGGTTGCCAAAATATTAATAGCACGTATCCATGCCGATTTCAAAATTGTCGAGCAAAAATTCGAGCAATATCCAGGCAAATTAAATGATATCCAGAATCGGACTTTTTCAATTTTTTTATTAAATATCAGGGTAAACTAAGAAAAAACCCAAGCAATCCAGCTCATAACTTCTTCTAAAACACATTTAAATTTCTCATGAGAGTTTTTTAAAAATACAATGCAAATAAAGCAATTTGAATATTTTTTATGCAACCTGAAGTATTCTTTAAACAATCCCAAATGGCTTTGGAATTTGATAAAATATTTATAACACCCTTACATAACCCTTATTAAGTGAGAAGATTAGGAAATAATGAAACACTACCAGGCAACAACCAAATTTCGTCAAAACAAGAAACATTGTAGGGGAACATGCCCTATTATGCGCCACCTAAGCGAATCACTGATTTTCTATGTATTCTACGTACAAATTGTGTTAAAAATGGGTGAAATCGTTAAAGAAAAGTGTTTTCTACAAATTCCTATGATTTTTTATTACTCAAATTGCTATTTTTGCTTCAAAAACTTGATTTTTAAAAACCATATTCAAAGCCACAGAACAAAACTGTGTTGCAAATACGCGCCGCTGTGTATTCAATACGCGCCTAGCAGCCGAACACACCCGAAAGCAGCCGAAGACCGAAAACACACCAATACTTACAGACACTTTGACTGAAAAGAAAACCAAAATGGACTAATCAAAATTTTAAAAAAATGGGAAAATAGATTTTTTGGGCTGAATTAACGCTCAAAATATGGTTTTAGACTTTTTGTTCATTTTCAATGAAAATTGGCCTTTTTGAAAAATTCAAGTTTTTTTCAGCCTACTACGATTGGCGCGTTATAACGAGCGCATGGGCCGTGATAGAACATACCCATAAAAAGCAAACCTTTGCGAGTTCAGTATGATTTTTTTAGCTTAAAATAATAGTTTAGATTCTCCTCTATCGATGTGTCAGAAAATATTGTCTTATTCGTTTTTCTCTGCTTGGTGACACCTTATTGAACGTGTTTTAAAATTTAGATCAAAATGAAGAAAAACCTAAATTGTGGAATTAATACGACACAGGGGCATTTTAAGGAAAAATTCATACTTGCCATGGCGTATCACAGCATTTAAAACAAATTGGTAATATTTTGCAGGCTTAAAATGTTTCAGAATCTTCAAAACAAGGGTGGCGCGTGTTAGCCACATGGGGCGTTATATGAACTTTTCCCCTACAGTACTACGAACTGCACAAAAATCTCGTCAAAAAGTATTCTACAGTACAACAACGGCTTCCACTACTTTGCGCGATTTTTTTACAAATTGAAATTTCATCTGTTTTTGTGGTCCACCGTCAGGTTGTACCCGGATTATCAGTGCTTTTACTTTGTTTGGACCAACCAAGAGTATATTCATTGGAAAGCACATTTAATCTACATTCTAGTGAGATGCTACAATTCACGCTGTGAGATTTCACAAAAATATGAAAATTATAAACATAAAATCATTCCTGAATTTCTAGAACTACAAGCACCTCGTCCAGCAAAACGTGTTTGTTTGCTCTCCGAGTAGGTACGGTGGGTGGTGATTCGGGCAGAGAGCGAAGCCGACAGACCAAGAAATGCACGACACGCATCGTTATTTCGTCTGTCGGCTTCGCTCTCTGCCCGAATCACCACCCACCGTACCTACTCGGAGAGCAAACAAACACGTTTTGCTGGACGAGGTGCTTGTAGTTCTAGAAATTCAGGAATGATTTTATGTTTATAATTTTCATATGTTTGTGAAATCTCACAGCGTGAATTGCAGCACCTCACTAGATAGTAGATTAAATGTGCTTTCCAATGAATATACTCTTGGTTGGTCCAAACAAAGTAAAAGCACTGATAATCCGGGTACAACCTGACGGTGGACCACAAAAACAGATGAAATTTCAATTTGTAAAAAAATCGCGCAAAGTAGTGAACTTTGAAAAATTCCAGTAAATTCAATTTTTGTTGCATCAAAAATCTAAAGACAGCAAAATGTTGGAATTTTAATACATTTTGTAGTCATATTTTTTTCAAAACTCTACCATCGCTCAAACAGTATTAACTAGCAATCGAATGAAAAGTAGGTTTTTTAGACCACTTTTTTGAACTTTTTGTGACCATTTCATTAAAAAAAATTTAAAAAAATATTTTTTGTCTTCATGATGTAGGCAGTAACTTCAGCTTTCATATGCATAAAACAAATATTTTTTTGGACGTGTAACATATGAACTACAGCAGTTTTCGTGAGGCATGTTTTTTAGGATTTTTTTTCTTTCATGCTGAATAACGAGAAAACTAGTAACTTTAGCTATATATAATGTTCTAAATATATTTCACTGACATTACAAGGTTTCTTTTGATGTAAGTTTTGTTTAAATCGGTCTAACACGCCAAAAGTTATAACGATTTGAGCTTGTGGTGTCCAATTGACACCACAAGTGCTGATTAGGGTAATGAAATCTAATGCGGATGAGGGTTAACTACGAACGAGAAAAGTTGTCTTTAACTTCGCTATCTGAAAGTTTAACAAATGCTCCAGCCACAACACACGGTTTTAAAATCAAGGACTTCGCGTCTTAATAAAACATGCAAAAACAGCTTGGAGGAAACATCTTAGTATATGTTCAAGTGGAGTTTTTTTTTCAGAAGTTTGAAACGTTACCAGATCCCGGCAACGTTATACAATCCGTGTGGAGCACATCTCTCAGATTTAAGCTTTTTTCCTCAGAATTAAGCTTTTTTTTTTCTTAGATATAAGCTTTCATCTCCTATGCTCTCAAGGCGAAAAAAAACTTAAATATGAGAGAAAAAAATTAAATCTGGGGAAAAAAGCTTAAATCTGAGAGATGTGCTCCACACGGATTGTATAACGTTGTCGGGATCTGAAAACATGTGACCAATATCTATTTGCTAATTGTTAGTGAATCTCATGTTCATGCTTTTTTTATCAGATTTAATCTTTTATTGCCTTAAGAGCATTGGAAATTAATGCTAAAATCTGAGGAAAAAAGCTTAAATCTGACAAAAAAAACTTAAATCTGAGAGATGTTCTCCGCAAGATTTCGGTAACGTTGCATCAGGGTGGTTTTAATACAGCATTCAGAACTCTTTCTCTACAACTTTAACAGTATTTTGATTAAAAGCGTTTTCAGCCTGCTACCTAAAAACAATTGGTTGAATCAAAAATCTAAACATTTCTCGTAATAAAACATCAATAAAACTAGCTGCACATAAAATGGCATCATGAAACTTTAATAGATGTTTCTAATGCTATTTGGCTTAATCTGTGTTACTTGGGTTTCCTTACCACTCGACGAGAATACCTGAAGGCGTTTGTTGGGAAATTGCTGCTCGGTGACATCGATGCCACAAACATTCTTGAGAATATCGAATTTATCGTGGAGACTAGACAATGAGAACTCGAAATTTTGGACATAACTAGATGATTAATGAAAGGCTCATTCTGTTAAAAAAAAATCTGTACTTATCTTAACCAAAAATCTGTCTCTGTGCGGACAGAATCTGTACCAAATATAATGAAATAATCTGTACTATTTTAGATAAACTTGTACTTGTGGCTACCATGGCCCCTGTTGTGTTCGATTTTTTTCTTGCTCTCGTTAGATTGCATAAATGAAGGCGAAAAGACAGTGCTGTAGACACCTTAATTTATACAACAAAAGAGATCAACCTCGGGCTGGCTTGTAGTTTATATCGAACAACACCATTTTTATATCTTCGGAACCGAAAAATACCATCGGTTTATGAGGTTAAACTGTTTTATTACAGATTCGTTTGATGTTCTCAGCTCTTCATTTATCTACAATTTTAATTTATTCTTTTCGAAAATCCGGACAACTCAGCACACCTTAGAGACCAATTCAGGACAATTCAAGAGTTTTTGATAAATCAGGACGGCCTCTCGAAAAAAAAAAACAATCTTGAAAAATCAGGACACCTCTGGCACGAGCACCTCTGGTTCGGAAAGCAGCGTCTTTTCTCATAAATATACCAAAAAAAAACTGTGTTAGTTGGTTCTCAGATTTCTCCTCATCACAATATGCAAAAGATTTTTCCAGAGAAAGTAATTCTCTTCTTGAAGTTTCACTATCTTTCACTGGACAAGCCGATCTGAAGAGTTTTGCCTTCCATGCTCAGGGCTCAGGTTTGTGATGATCAACAGTGTTTGACATTATAAAAAGATAAAAATGAAAACCCTACCAAAGCCTAAATTTTATTACCGCGCCCAAATGTTGAAAAAATGTTAAAACCCATTTGACCATCTCAAAGATTCGACCCAACGCTAGACAACTGTTTGGCCATCCAGCTCAGCACAGCACGGCAAGGTAGGGTACCGGTTTCCTGTTGCTGGCTTGCGGTTGATTGGAATTTTTACTGATGTCACCCCGTTAGGCCATTCGTTATGATTGCTGCTGAGCGTCAATGGCGTTGTGAAGAAGGCGTTGTTAATGATGATGGTGCCTCTGCTCGTGGTGATTGTGATGGTGTTGATGATGCTGTGAGCCCAACCAATCTCGTGACCATGTGGTGGTTGGTTATGGAGCCTTGTGCCTTGTGGTGCCTAGTGGCTTGAGGGAGCCGATAACCAACTTTTAACGAACGAACGGTGTTCGGTGTCATTCAATCCCACCGAACGAAGAGCCGGTTATCTTCGATCCGTGAGCTGTGGAAAACCGAGCTGTAAACGAAAGCGTTAATTTTTAATTTTGCTAATTTTAACGGTCGTGGGAGTGTGCTTGAATGATTGATGGAGACGTCTTCTTCAAAAATTCATTTTTAAAATTTTGTATTCATCAACGGTTCTCAGATATTCCGACTAACGTTGTTTTCTTTTTATCTCCATTTCAGGTTAGTATACTTCAACCGACGTGATGAATTGGTATTTCCGCTACAGGTGAATTTACTCGAATATTGTAAATTGATTTTATTCCAAAACTCATTCAACTAGAATTGGTCGATCTTGGGTCGATTTTTTGCGAGATCGATGTTTTGAACTTAAATTTCCGATGTTTTGGATCGATTCTTGAGCCTTGGAAAAATCGTTTAAATCGGTTTATTAGATCTTTAGATTTTCTGAAGTTTTTTTTCTATTTATTCCGGAAATTTTGATATTCAGTTCCATGATGAATTTTGATACCTGCACCTTCCGGAAGACTACTTTCAAGTATTGTTGCAACCATGCCACTAATAATAATCGAGAGCGACTCAAAAATAATTTTTCCTTATACACTTGAGGAAACCCTAAACTTTTTTTTAAATGCACAAGTTATCGTAAGTGCCATAAAGAGCGGTCACTTTAAAGCTTGCTGAGCCTTGAATTAAGCATCTATAGCAGTGGTTTTCAAAGTGGTCCCTACCGCCCCCTTGGGGGCGTTGAGAGCTTCCTAGGGGGCGGTGTGCTCAATTTTGATATTTGGGGGGCGTTGGAAGGGCTCAGGGGGGCAGTGAGGTTGTAACTCACAATCTCCCAAATCACAATACAACGTAGATTTGAAATATGAACGAGTAAGCTCGATGAAAAATAATAAAATTACGTCACAGAACTAAACATCAGTTTTCAAGACTTAAATATCTATAATTTCAATTTTGATCCAGTATCTCAAAAAAATTTTTTTTCTTAAAATTGTGTCTTAAAAGTTCTTTTAAAATCATCAAATATTTTGTATACGCTCGCTCTACATGTTGATCTCGTTTTGTAAGAGTATTTTGAGTTATATTCAAAAAGATTTATTTTAGATGGCAATGCAAGATAATCTTTAAAATGTATTGTTTCAAAACATAAGCTTAGCAGAAAAAAAAACTTTCTATAAAATCTGCGTCAAAAGGCGTCATCTGTGATTAAGTGATAGATTTTTTTGGAAAGAAAATATGAAAGATTTTTTAAGAATTTTTTTAGGTGCTTATTTGTTTATCTTTGTTGTAATCCATTCATAAATCAATTGTGCCATATGACATTGATAGACTTTAAATCTTTTCGCTAATCCCTAACATTATTGGAACTCAGTTATTATAATCTTATTTAAACTTTAAAGTCCGTGAATGCTGCATAACTAAGAACAGGACTCAAATTCTGATTTCAAGAAATAGTACTATCTTTTATGTTATTTTACCGTCTTGTAAGTGATTAATTAGTATTCAATAATCCAAATTAACGATGGACATAGAATTTGGATTACCAAATTAAAGATATAAGATATAACATAAAAGTGATTACTGGACGTTTAAAGCAATATGACCTTGGAGCCAGAAGAGTATAAGTTAAGGTTGCCAGATTGCCCGGATTTTTTATAAAATAATTGAGAAAATTTCGGTCCGGACTGGTTCCCCGAATTTCGTTTAGATGATTAGGATTAGATTAGTCTCCTTGGGATTATTAAGACTTTTCATATTTACGTCCAATAAGAAGTTTTTTATGGCATTATCCCAATGATCATGACTTGTGTTTTGGAAGCCTAAAATACGATTTAAAATTTTCCGATTTGATTTGATCAGAAAAAATATTTGAAATGTATTCTTTTTGATTTTGACTGAATTATTCCGTGATTATGACCAATTTAGCCCGAAATTGCACAGATTTTGGGTTAAACATTTTGAAATCAAATTCTTGGATTTGTCCGGTCCGAAATGTCCGAGAAAAAATTCTGGCAAACTTAGTATAAGTGCATCAAAGCTTATTTCGAGGAAAACACGCTTTTCAAGTTGTTATCTTCCAATTCGAAAATATGCATTTTTCTTTTGATCGAAATAGTATGTATCATAATAAAATTTAAAAAAATCTGAAAAATCACGAAATATATTTGAAATATGAAGAATCGATTGACATTATTAAATTAAAATCAACCTTTTTTACACTTATGATACCCCCTACATCTCTGGCTACTAGGACGTGGCCGGCGCCGTTATTGATTTTTTTAAAGGAGAGAGCATGAGTTTTGTGCATTGAGAATGAGTTGCTAATCCCAAGCTGCATTCTTTTGGCCCTTGTTCAAAATTGATGGCCTCGATCAATCACGGAGTAGCAACCATTGGCGATGTGGAACTCGTTCTACTTAGCCACGCCAGCGATGATGAAATTCGAAATGCGTTGAATGATGTGATACAAATTATATTTTTATTGAAACCATTAGAAAAAGGTGGTATTTTTTGAAGACTAATTAAAGCATTTCGGGCTTAATGATTTAAGGTGGATATGAGTAGTCAAACAAGCTAAGCTAAGCTAAGCTTATGATACCTCCAACATCTCTGGCTCTGAGGGCCCCTACAAATGTGAATGAATTTTGAATTGATTCTTACAACAAAAGCTAATGGTTTTTCGACAATTCAGATTATCGTTTTATTTTAAATTATTTTAAAATTTTCCCAGGGGGTGTTGAGCTCGAAAATTCAGCAAAAGGGGGCGGTGTGTGAAAAAAGTTTGAAAACCACTGATCTATAGCATTCAATTAGCTCAAGATTTAAGCTTTTATCGGAACTTTCAAGTTTCATAGTCTTTAGAAGGCTGTTGGCGTCGGAAAGAAAAATATTCGACTTCTTCTAGTTTAGCTATTTCACCCAAAACCCATCCAGTGGTGATTTAATCCGATTTTTTGTCATTTACAGTATTTAAAGTTGAGCGGATGCCGCCATCTTGGATTTCAAGATGGCGCCAGACAACGAAATTTGACTTCAACTCAAGGTTTATTCCACGACGCATTTACAACTTATCCCTTCTCGTTCAAAAAGTCTGTCCTCATTTAATGTACTAATTATTAACAACTCAGATATGAGGAACTTACTCTAAGCATGTAATTGGTTGGCTTGCGAAAGAAACGTCAAATTTGAGCTTTATAAAACTGATTAGCCATTTATCTGACCATAAAAAGCTACTAAGCATTGAATTGACTAACGCCATGTTGGTTGCAAAATCGAAGGGTACAAAATGACGCCATGTTGATGGATTCAAAATGCCATTATTTGAAAATAATTTTTCAGACCTATTTTTCATCAATTCCATCATGATCAGGGGTGTCAGGTGGTTTTGACACAAATCAGGACACTGCGATGAAAAAAATCAGGATTTTTCAGGACACCACTAAATTGATGAAAATATCAAGCAGCTCTGCTTAGATTGCATAACTAAAGGCGATATAAAGGTGCTGAAGATGCCTCAAATTATGAAACTAAGGCTAGAAGAACCTTGGGTGGCCTGAGTTCAATATCGAAAAGCACTATTTAAATATTATTTAAACCAAAGATTATCATATGTTAAACTAGTTCAAATATTTTATAAAAGATTTGTTTGATTTTCTCACCATTTAACAATGAATTTAGTTATAGTTTAGATATTTTTTGCAAAAATCAGGACATTTTGTAGGTCATTTTTCAAAAATCAGGACAATACAAGCTTTTTTGAAAAACCAAGGTAACCTCTCTAAAATCAGGAAAAATCTTGAAAAATCAGGACACCTGACACCCCTGATCATGATTGACCATCAGATTTGACGCGGCGCATTTATTGGAGGATACTTTTTCATACAAATATTACCTAAAATCTTGACTGGCATTAGAAAAGATGCTCATAATATGGTTAAAAACCTTGGTGTTTTGGCTATTAATTTTACCAGATCATATCTCAATACAGTAATTATCATTCATTAACCATCAAGGTTGCTGAAAAAAACTCCGAGAATTCCCAGCATCGAAAAAAATTAAAACTGCTTACAAGTTGAATATTAGCTTTTTAAAAGCTTTGTTTATTGTTTATTGTTTATTGTTTATTGTTTATTGTTTATTGTTTATTGTTTATTGTTTATTGTTTATTGTTTATTGTTTATTGTTTATTGTTTATTGTTTATTGTTTATTGTTTATTGTTTATTGTTTATTGTTTATTGTTTATTGTTTATTGTTTATTGTTTATTGTTTATTGTTTATTGTTTATTGTTTATTGTTTATTGTTTATTGTTTATTGTTTATTGTTTATTGTTTATTGTTTATTGTTTATTGTTTATTGTTTATTGTTTATTGTTTATTGTTTATTGTTTATTGTTTATTGTTTATTGTTTATTGTTTATTGTTTATTGTTTATTGTTTATTGTTTATTGTTTATTGTTTATTGTTTATTGTTTATTGTTTATTGTTTATTGTTTATTGTTTATTGTTTATTGTTTATTGTTTATTGTTTATTGTTTATTGTTTATTGTTTATTGTTTATTGTTTATTGTTTATTGTTTATTGTTTATTGTTTATTGTTTATTGTTTATTGTTTATTGTTTATTGTTTATTGTTTATTGTTTATTGTTTATTGTTTATTGTTTATTGTTTATTGTTTATTGTTTATTGTTTATTGTTTATTGTTTATTGTTTATTGTTTATTGTTTATTGTTTATTGTTTATTGTTTATTGTTTATTGTTTATTGTTTATTGTTTATTGTTTATTGTTTATTGTTTATTGTTTATTGTTTATTGTTTATTGTTTATTGTTTATTGTTTATTGTTTATTGTTTATTGTTTATTGTTTATTGTTTATTGTTTATTGTTTATTGTTTATTGTTTATTGTTTATTGTTTATTGTTTATTGTTTATTGTTTATTGTTTATTGTTTATTGTTTATTGTTTATTGTTTATTGTTTATTGTTTATTGTTTATTGTTTATTGTTTATTGTTTATTGTTTATTGTTTATTGTTTATTGTTTATTGTTTATTGTTTATTGTTTATTGTTTATTGTTTATTGTTTATTGTTTATTGTTTATTGTTTATTGTTTATTGTTTATTGTTTATTGTTTATTGTTTATTGTTTATTGTTTATTGTTTATTGTTTATTGTTTATTGTTTATTGTTTATTGTTTATTGTTTATTGTTTATTGTTTATTGTTTATTGTTTATTGTTTATTGTTTATTGTTTATTGTTTATTGTTTATTGTTTATTGTTTATTGTTTATTGTTTATTGTTTATTGTTTATTGTTTATTGTTTATTGTTTATTATTTAAGTCAAAGAGAGCATAGTTGCGTAAGAAGCTTACTTTTGCAGAACGCAGGGTCATTGCTACCATAGCGCGTATTTTTTGATTCCAGTGTTGACCAAAATTATTGATCATAATGATTGGTCATGTTGACGTTTCTGAAATAGGGCCTAATAGCCAGATTTTGATTTTATTATAGTTCTAGTGATGTTATAGAATGCGCTTTAGCTTATCATGAAAATAAAGCTTTAGTCCTAACGAAATTTTGTTGACCATAATAAAGCCAGTATTGTTACTTGGGATTGGATGCATAATAAAATCTAAAATTTTATTGCGTTTTTTATTTGTCTCATAGATTTTCTTCTCATAATTTGTCTGAAACGTAAACAAAAAAAAATTAAATTGCCGAAAATTTTGAAAAACCAAACCTATGCTACAAAGCGTCTGCACACGTGCCGGTCGATCTAGTTGAGCTTGTTTCAGAGAGTACCTACCAATCCTAAAAGTCGGAAGCCTCTCAGCCAGTCAGTCGATGCGATGATAGCGCTTAACGCTGTTTTTGCGAAAAAAAACAAAATGAAATCTTTTTTCGAAGCATCCTCAAACGTAATTTTTCCGCTTTACTGTCCCCCATGTATTGGCCGGGGGCTGTCAAACGGAGCCAAGCCAAGGCAAGTCAAAACCAAACCAAGCCAAGCGCACCGTGGAAAAGCGGATAAAATCGGAGCCATGAATAGTCGAATCCGGTGCCAGGAACGACACCTCCAAACACACAGAACGTGGCTCAATCATCATTGTCGATTTTCCAGCTCGAGTAGCCGAGCTAGCTTTGGAGTTAGCAACCAGATGAAGATGAGATGAAATAAAATGAAAAACACAACACTTCAAAGTTCAAAACATGCTTTCGCTCCGAGTAGTACGCACTGCTGCATTTCATGCTCGACTTTCGTATTGCCGCGTTTCTGTGTGTGTAAGTGTAAGAGTGTATCGGTGCCTTTTGGTGGTGCTTGTGTGTCGTTTGGTGTGCCATTAAACCTGATGATGAGCTGAGCAGCCCCTTTTGAGGATCTCCCACCAGGAGAAGTATACCATATCATATGTATGCAGGGGGAAAGATGTATCTAGTGTTTGTAGTAACAAGCTTTTCGTATTAAACTTCAATTTCTGCTTTGGTAGCTTCGACAGAAACTGCAGCACCGAATGCTGGTGGAAATCATGTTGTTTTTTTTCTGCTCCATGAATTTTTCACCATTGGCAGACAGGCAGCGAGAGCGTAAGGGTGAAGTTATTATCCTGTTACTTCTGCCTCGAAAAACCTTCGTTGGGCTTCGGAAATTCGTTCGATCGAAAAGAGCGGCAACTTGGTTACCAATTTTATCAGCTGAGCTGCTTATATGCTTTGTTCGAAATTGTTTGCTCGGTTCTTAACAAAAATGAACGACATTTTTGAATTAGTTCCTGTGAAAGCTGGAAGCTGTTTCTTCCAAAGGATTACAATTTTTCAACAAAAGCCAATTGAACGATGTTTCTCACTAACCGTGAACGTGGGGTGAGAATTGAATATTGTTATTCCCAGAATTAACATATCATTAAAACAATAAAGAAACTTTTGAAAACTTTTGAAATTCTAGATAACTCATTAAAATACAGTTATCTATTCAAATAATGTTTCAGTTCAGAGGACTGACTTTTTTCGACCTTGACCTTTAAAGCGTTTATAATCTTCGCCCCGCACAGTTTATTTTTACAAAATATATCAGAAAAATTGAGCCAATTTGTTTTTAATCCTAACTCTTCTCTCAATTGTACAAAAACCATATCAGAAGCTGAGAATTTGAGAGAAGCAGCAAATATTGGCGTTGGCAAACGGCTTCCATGCGCTGAATGCAAAAACTTGCGCTCTCTTGCATTAAGTGATGCCACATTTAAATTGGGGTTTTGAAACTCAAAAAAATCTTTTAGAAAACCATAAAATCGGTATAAAAATCGGTAATTGGATGTATAAAAAAGCGTACACTGTATTCTGAATAGAGATAGTGGTATTTGGCGAACGGCCGAATACAGAATATTGACCTTTTCAACTGTTCGGCTAAACGAATATTCGGCCGAATATTCTGTCGAGTTTTATAGAAAAATTCAAAAGCTTTTATTTCAACTTCCTTCTATTTTTTCCATCTTAAAGCCCCTCATGCTTTGAGTTGATTTTTTTCAATCAGATGATTTATTACAAGGTCTTTTTCAGGTAGGGGTCTCTCTGATTTTCAAAACGTCTCCAATAACTGAAGGACATCAGATGACTTGTCGCTTCTAGGGCGTTTATCAACAAAGAGAATAAGTTCATGTGAAATTTCTGACAAAACATGTTGAAACATGTGCAAACCAATTATATATTGCTTATTTGAATTAGGTGAAATACAAAGTGAAATACAAAATATCTTGAAAAAAGTTGTTTAAAAGAACGACGATCTTTAATTTTAAGCCTACCATACTTTTTGCGTACGGTTCGGCAATTCAAGGCGATTTTTAGAAAAAAAATTGTAAAAAGGGCAAATCTGAACAAAATCTTGGCCAAAAACATACACTCGGAAAAATACTATTATGTAAATCATAAGATTCTCTTATGAAGTGGCGCCATAAGAAAAAATAATGAAATTCATAAGATTATCTTATGACTGAAATGAACTTTACGGTTGAACATCTCTTTAAAAGAGGAGGTTTTGTTTTTCATAAGATAATCTTATAATTCGTTCTAACCCTATGAAATTTCGTAAGATTGTTCTTTAAAACATGCAATGTCTCAAACGTATTCATTTGTTTACGAAAATTGATAATAACAAATTAGCATTTTATTACGTTTTATTCATAATCGTAACCATCCGCAGCACTTTCGTTCTGGCCCAACCTGTCCACAAAAACAAAGTTCGAAAGGATAATTCATCCGCTTCCCTCGGTGTGAGTCTTCAAATAAAACTCCCACAGAATCAGCAGATCCGTCAGTTGTTCGCGGATGTACGGGAAAACCTTGGAAAATATCGCTACCGGTTCCAGTTTATGGCCCTTCGCTTTTTGTCAACCAGTAAGCTGTAGAGTGGACAAACATTTTGAAAATTCATAGTTTGTGATTATTTTCAACATATTTATGAAATTCATAAAAATAATATAATTTGCAAAATAAACTTACCATTAACAAATTAATGCCACGAACACTTGAAATTGACTACTTTTCTCAAATACTTCTGATGATAAAGAAGCTATTCTTCTGCCGTTTTGAATGAATGTGTTCATTTTATCTTCGCACAGCAATTTTTCCAGTTTTTCATAAGAACCTCTTATGAAAATGAAAGAATTTCATAAGACTCTTGTGAAAAATTATTTTGGACTCAAAAAAGGGGTTCGTAAGACATGTCTTATGAAATCCAGAATAAGATTTGTTCTGAGTGTACAAGAATAGTTTAAAAGTGAAATTTCAAGTTTTTATTGAAACACAGCAGCATCAATCGTATCTTAGGATTTAAACAAATATATGTTAACATTGATTTTTTTTTCTAAATTTTAAATTTTTTTTAAAAAGAGTATTCGAGTAATCGAGTTAATCGATCCAGCAAATCATTTAAATTCACCCGGGTAAAATCCGGAAAGAATTGAATAATATCTGGGAGTCCAAAATCATTTTTTTTTCACAAAAATGACAAAAATGACAAAAATGACAAAAATGACAAAAATGACAAAAATGACAAAAATGACAAAAATGACAAAAATGACAAAAATGACAAAAATGACAAAAATGACAAAAATGACAAAAATGACAAAAATGACAAAAATGACAAAAATGACAAAAATGACAAAAATGACAAAAATGACAAAAATGACAAAAATGACAAAAATGACAAAAATGACAAAAATGACAAAAATGACAAAAATGACAAAAATGACAAAAATGACAAAAATGACAAAAATGACAGAAATGACAAAAATGACAAAAATGACAAAAATGACAAAAATGACAAAAATGACAAAAATGACAAAAATGACAAAAATGACAAAAATGACAAAAATGACAAAAATGACAAAAATGACAAAAATGACAAAAATGACAAAAATGACAAAAATGACAAAAATGACAAAAATGACAAAAATGACAAAAATGACAAAAATGACAAAAATGACAAAAATGACAAAAATGACAAAAATGACAAAAATGACAAAAATGACAAAAATGACAAAAATGACAAAAATGACAAAAATGACAAAAATGACAAAAATGACAAAAATGACAAAAATGACAAAAATGACAAAAATGACAAAAATGACAAAAATGACAAAAATGACAAAAATGACAAAAATGACAAAAATGACAAAAATGACAAAAATGACAAAAATGACAAAAATGACAAAAATGACAAAAATGACAAAAATGACAAAAATGACAAAAATGACAAAAATGACAAAAATGACAAAAATGACAAAAACGACAAAAATGACAAAAAAAAACAAAAATGACAAAAATGACAAAAATGACAAAAATGACAAAAATGTCAAAAATGTCAAAAATGACAAAAATGACAAAAATGACAAAAATGACAAAAATGACAAAAATGACAAAAATGACAGAAATGACAAAAATGACAAAAATGACAAAAATGACAAAAATGACAAAAATGACAAAAATGACAAAAATGACAAAAATGACAAAAATGACAAAAATGACAAAAATGACAAAAATGACAAAAATGACAAAAATGACAAAAATGACAAAAATGACAAAAATGACAAAAATGACAAAAATGACAAAAATGACAAAAATGACAAAAATGACAAAAATGACAAAAATGACAAAAATGACAAAAATGACAAAAATGACAAAAATAACAAAAATGACAAAAATGACAAAAATGACAAAAATGACAAAAATGACAGAAATGATAAAAATTTAAAAAAATTACAAAAATGACAAAAATTTAAAAAATGCCAAAAGTAATAAAAATTACAAAAATTACAAAAATTACAAAAATTACAAAAGTTTAAAAAATGCCAAAAGTAATAAAAATAACAAAAATAACAAAAATTAAAAAAATTACAAAAATAACAAAACTTACAAAAATGACAAAAATTACAAAAATCACATAAATGACAAAAATGACAAAAATGACAAAAATGACAAAAATGACAAAAATGACAAAAATGACAAAAATGTCAAAAATGACAAAAATGACAAAAATGACTAAAATGACAAAAATGACAAAAATTACAAAAATTACAAAAATTACAAAAATTACAAAAATTACAAAAATTACAAAAATTACAAAAAATACAAAAATTACAAAAATTACAAAAATTACAAAAATTACAAAAATTACAAAAATTACAAAAATTACAAAAATTACAAAAAATACAAAAATTACAAAAATTACAAAAATTACAAAAATTACAAAAATTACAAAAATTACAAAAATTACAAAAATTACAAAAATTACAAAAATTACAAAAATTACAAAAATTACAAAAATTACAAAAATTACAAAAATTACAAAAATTACAAAAATTACAAATATTACAAAAATTACAAAAATTACAAAAATTACAAAAATTACAAAAATGACAAAAATTACAAAAATTACAAAAATTACAAAAATTACAAAAATTACAAAAATTACAAAAATTACAAAAATTACAAAAATTACAAAAATTACAAAAATTACAAAAATTACAAAAATTACAAAAATTACAAAAATTACAAAAATTACAAAAATGACAAAAATGACAAAAATTACAAAAATTACAAAAATTACAAAAATTACAAAAATGACAAAAATTACAAAACTCACAAAAATTACAAAAATTACAAAAATTACAAAAATTACAAAAATTACAAAAATTACAAAAATTACAAAAATTACAAAAATTACAAAAATTACAAAAATTACAAAAATTACAAAAATTACAAAAATTACAAAAATTACAAAAATTACAAAAATTACAAAAATTACAAAAATTACAAAAATTACAAAAATTACAAAAATTACAAAAATTACAAAAATTACAAAAATTACAAAAATTACAAAAATTACAAAAATTACAAAAATTACAAAAATTACAAAAATGACAAAAATTACAAAAATTACAAAAATTACAAAAATTACAAAAATTACAAAAATTACAAAAATTACAAAAATTACAAAAATTACAAAACTCACAAAAATTACAAAAATTACAAAAATTACAAAAATTACAAAAATCACAAAAATTACAAAAATTACAAAAATTACAAAAATTACAAAAATTACAAAAATTACAAAAATTACAAAAATTACAAAAATTACAAAAATTACAAAAATTACAAAAATTACAAAAATTACAAAAATTACAAAAATTACAAAAATTACAAAAATTACAAAAATTACAAAAATTACAAAAATTAAAAAAATTACAAAAATTTCAAAAATTACAAAAATTACAAAAATTACAAAAATTACAAAAAATACAAAAATTAACGTTTATGATCATTATTTAGTCAGGTTCTTTCACGTGGGAAAATTTTTTTTGATGAAACAACAATAAGTCACACAATCACAACCAATTTGCAAATCATAGCTTGTGGGGTATCTTGGGCCACCTTTTTTTTGTGTTTTCATTCACATTCAGAACTTATAATACGTTTTTCCTAGATACAAATTTTTTTATGCCAAATAAAGAGTTGTGAAAAATGTTTTATTCATGTTTTTCAAAGCGATAGAGCAAACATAAATCCTATATAAGGAATTTTGCCGAAATGTTTGTAAGCCAGGAATTAGAAACTATTTGATCATATACAACTACCTTTTTTATTTTCTCATCTGAAATTGGTTTAAAATAGCTACATGAGTTTTAAAATTTCATTTTTGGGTCAATTCATAAATTTTACATGTCATCTAGTCAATTTGGATTGGATGGCCCACGTTTCCCCACAGTTATTCAAAATCTCAAAAAAATTACTTTTTTTAAACAGTCAGAACTCGGGAAAAAAATGTATTTAAAAATTAAAAAAAAATCCTTGAGATACCTTATAAATGTAGAATACCTTTTCATTTATTTATTTTTCTTTTCATCTTTTATAATGAAGAAATTATGAAGCAAAGAATAAAAGTAGCTCATGATACCTCATTCTGGTCTATAAAAGTTACAAATATAAGGAAACTACAAAAATTACAAAAATTTCAAAGATAACAAAATTACAAAACTACAAAAAATTAAAAAATTATAAAAATGTCACAAATAACTAAGAAAAAATATAAAAATTACATCAATTAACAAATATGAAACTTTTCATTCCGATTTGTTTTCGTTTGTTATTCAATGAAATGAGTTATTTGCTGGAAAATTTACATCAGAAGAATATAACTTGAAATAATTTGTACAATTTGCAACTTTAGTAAATTGTTGTTGCAAATACAATTTATTTTTAATGATCTTTTTTCACACGAAAAATTGAATTTCAAAAAGTTATAACAGGTTTATTTCAGATTATCTCTGGGGCATTTTTGGAAAATTAAATTTTATTTGAATTATATATTCCGACCCAAAATAAACACCTCTTATTCATCAACTCATAGATAACTCCTCAGTAACTAATTCATTGATCAAACAATGCTGCTCACAACCAGTGCTAAATAGTTGGCAAAGAGAGTAAGGCGAACCAATTTTGGTCCTGGTTTAGCCCACCCACAGTCGCCAAACCACATTTTACTCAATGATGAATTTACTGGAAAATCCCTTCGTTTAGCTTTTGGATCAGTGAACCGCAACAATCACCGATTTGATCCATAATTCCTGCTCCGCAAAGTGAACGGATCGGAAATTGATCGAAGGGAAACGACCAAGCTTCCCCACCGGCCATACCAGGTCCGATCCGATTTGAGCTAATGGCGTTTGGTGTCAGTCAGCCAGTCGTGGTGAATGGGCTGCATTCATTCGGAGAGAACAATGAGTTCGTTCAGACCGCAATGTGTGAAGGTTGAAACTTGACGCAAGTTCCAGAATCACCGTTTTAGTCCTCTTGTTATTACTTCTCCGAAATGAAAGCTGATTCGATCATAATGGAATCAAATTGGTCGCCAAAGGGGAAATTCGGTTTAAACATTTGACAGACGAATGAAAAAGTTTGTGATGTATTTATTTTTTTTACATTGAATAATATAAAATGTGTACAGCAAAGTGCCTGAAACTGTTTTTATGTAATTCTTGTTTAAATAAACTACTAAAAATTTAAATCAAAATCCAATTTTTGCTTTTTTAAATTTTTTTATAGCATACTAGCTGACCCGTTGTGCTTTGCTACACCTTCCGGAAATAAATGTAATTTGTGAAAATTTATTAAAATTTAGATTTTAGAGAGCATTGTTTTAAATCAAACCTCATCATACTTCAGAACGAACAACTTTGAAATAAGAGCTGCAGCTGCAGTTCTGAATAGCAATTTAAAGATGGTATATATTATTTACTGATCTCTAAACTCATTTTTCAAGATCTGAAATTTGTACTCTGTACCCAAAAAAACCTTTTTAAATATCGTCCCTTCTTTGAAAAGCTCTTTATCTTAAATTTACATGAGAGCTCTCCCATCTTTTTCAATTTTGTCCCCCACTGCTTGGAGAAGGTAGTCAAATTTAACCGGCTCGATACCCAAACAGCACTTATCATGGTAATGAAAAATATATTAAATTAGTTATGTATTAAATACAGTGCAAATTTCTTTTTTTTAAATAAATTTACTACGGTAAACATATAAATATTTAAAAAAATATCAGTTGCATCACTAAATAAGTTCTCAGCGTTTTTTTTTATTTTTTCTTTGAAAGTCAAATTTTCAAAAATTTAGTTAAAAACAAATTTCTAAGTTTACATTTGTCCCGCATATTGGGGCAAGTGTCAATGCAAAGCTTATTTACAGATGCGTCAGAGTAATGGCTTTAAAATGGATTTAATACGAATTCCTGTTTTTTGTTTTATCAAGTTTCACTGATACCTCTGCAGTATTCCTGCAATATAAATTTATGTTTGTTACTCCACTTTTAACGAATGCTGTTCAAAGGGAATGACCTTCATTTACAAAGACATTTAAGAATTTTCAATATCCGCTGCAGTTTCAACATTCGGAATACCCCTTCTGGTCTTTCCAACATATTGAATCATTTTGAAGATGAATTTCTTAAAAGTTCGACGTTTGCCCTTGCCCCACCGTGTAATTTGACAGAGAGGAATATTGTTTTTAACACATTAAGGGTAAACTAAACATTTCTTTTAAAAATTTTGCGTCCAGTTGAATATCGGTTCTAAAGTCTCGCTTTTCAAAAACGAAGAGGATCAAAAGTCTCTTTTATGCAGCCATGTAACAAAAAAACACTTTTCATGTTAAGTACGTACTTGAATTGGTATGTAAGCAAAAAGTACAATGGTTTTTTCAGAATTATTTAAAATAAAAAGCTCCCATTTTCATTTCTAAATTCGTTTCAGTTGTGTATTTGGGCCGAAGTAACAATTTCTAGAAGAAAACCTAATTTTTAATTTTTTTTTTTTTAACAGAGAAAGTTGAACGTTTGAACATGTTCTAATGTTCCTTGAATGAAAAGTCGAATGCTACCTACATTAACACGAACTAAATATGGAAGTATTTTAGCAAATCTTTCAATTGGTTTTGATTCGATTAATAAAATACCAATCCGTGTCACATCTAGGCGTCATTTATTACCACGTGCTGTGTACAAATCAAATAAGCAAGAAAAAAACACATCTAGGTTGCATATCGCCCCACGTGTTTGAGAAACAGGCGCCTTATTGTTAAATTTTCCAGCAATCAATGAACAGTGTGCTTTGGTTACCATCCTCTTGCGACGACGTTTGCTCGCCCATGGAGACGAAAAACAAACCCCTCAAAGAAAATATGCTTGGTTGAGAAATACGCGCCAAAATATTCCCAATGATCAGTATGCTATGCCTTGGTTACTATCCTTTTGCGACGTTGGCTCGACGCCTCGACCTTGGAGACGAAAAACAAACCGCCCAAAGGAAGAAAAAATCTCGAGAAAATGGATGTCATGACTTTAATTTGTTCCAAAAAACTACAAATTTTGTATGAAAGCCTCCCCTCCCTCAAGTCGGATGGAGTTTTGACAATTACAGAAACCATCCCCGGCCACAAAAACCCTCAGATGCCAATTTTGACGATGATCGGTTCAGTAGTTTCCGAGTCTATAGGGAACAGACAGACAGACAAACATTCATTTTTATATATATAGACTAGCAGACCCGGTAAACTCCGTTCTACCATGTTAAACTTGGCGTCCATTTTTCATTTTTTTCTTCGTTGTTTGACTTTAAAAAAGCATCAAATCTTAATTGTTAATCGTCTCGCTTTCGTGAACATGTCCTAGTTTTTTTACATATCCGTCTTTTCCGTTTACTCGAATTGTCCCGCTTAATTCTATCGGAATCAAACGTAAGAATTTTAAGGGGGGGGGGGGGGGGTAGGGTCTAACACTTTCAAAAAATCAAATTTTTAATTTTTTTATTTTCTTATTGTAAAACATTTCAAGAATGTTGTGTCAAATTTTCAAGTCAATTGAAGCAAAACTGTAGAAATTATAGGCCTTTATCTCCTCCTATCTGATACTGCAAGAAAGCAAGAGCTGAAACTTCAAACGCGTTTTTCTCGAAAGCACATTTTGAAAGGCCGTGGACATCGTCATTTGAAAACTACTTATCCGATTCTTTTCAAATTTGGAACATATTTTCTACATATAAAATACCAGACCGTAGATCGTAGTTTTTACTTCAAACAGCCACAAAAATTTCATAAAATTTTTTTTAAGTTAAATAAAAACGTTGGGGTCCAGAAAAACATCTATTAAAAATATTTAGCTTTGATTTTTTGACTTCAGATGATTCTGTGCTGAGATACAGTGTCCACCGCAAATCCTGTTTTCTAAAAGGCATCCTCGAAAGTGCTCCGTCACCGGTTCATTTTTCAATATTTTTCTACGAAAAAAAATACTAAATGTTCTTTCAACAATGCTTTGTATAATGCAAAAAAATTGAATACATTTGTTTGAACGATAGCTCTAGAAAAAAATCGTGAAAATGGTGTTTTTTTATACCCGTTAGACCCTACCCCCCTTAACTCAAATCTACGGGTCTTTACATAAATTATCAAAACATTACCTTCAGTCAATCTTACGTGCATTTTACATGAATACTTTTCATTTACTTTTCTTTGATTCGTATGCTTTGAATATTCCCGAATGGTATCGGGTATCAGCTTTCCGTTACCAATTTGATTTTTTCAGCACTCAACGTAACCATCAAACTTGGCAAGACTCATGCTAAAAAAATCCACTTTTTATAAGTTGCTCCATTAATAACTATTTGTTAATAATATCTATGTTTCATTTATTGAATACCATTTAGTTGAGTTACTCCGCTTTGCTCGAGTTCACTTTAAGGTTGAAATCGAAATCAAAAGTTTCTAAATAATTGAAATTTATTGCATATGATACTTTATGGAAAAAGAATTTTGAATATCGGGACCATTTTTGGAATATTTGCCCAATATTCTATTTATCGCAGCATTTTCAGCTCCTGAGTAAATTTGGATGGTATATTTTTTAAAACTGCAGAAATAAAAAAACATTAGAAATGATTCTTTACTGACCATTTTCAACCAGCAGTGGAAACTAATATCCATATGTTCATCAAAACCATGTCCGAAAAAAGTTCGCTGTTTTATTATTTGTTTAAGCAAAAATATTCTTTAAACATTTACCCAATTAATCAAGAAAACGATCAGTTTTTAATGGGGGAAAATGTGTTTAGATTTTTTACTTAAACCGAATTACAGCATTTTTATTTGGATTTTTATCTCAATGGACATATCTGCCAATTTAAACCATTGTTTTAAAAGATTCTTACTGAAGCATTGGGGTGTTCTAATATAAAAATTTCCTAAACAGTGTTGGAGGTGATCTGCTATTTTATTTAAGATTATGTGATATTTTCAAGATTCAATAAAATTTGATTGAAATGCAGATTTTTAAAAATTAAAAAGACCGAAAAGAGGTAACCTGTTCAGGCTACGATGATTTCATGAGTTCATTCGTTTTATCTGGAAGTTTTCATGTAAATATACCTCGAAATCTTTGAAACCATGAAAGTGTCTTCCGGCTATCATCACAGTTCATCTTTCATATTCCTTCAAAAAGAAATATCTTAGTATACATTTGTCCCATTTATTGATGCAAGTGGAAACACTTTACTCTTTTTCAGATGCGTCAGTGTAAAGACTTCAAAATGAATTAAATACTTGTTCCTGTTTGTCTTTTTTATTAACTTTTATTGATATATCTGCAGTTTTTCTCCAGAATGAAATAATGCTTGGTACTTCAATTTCACTGAATACTGTTTATGACCTTCATTTGCAAAGACATTTAAAAATTTTGAATATCCGCTTCAGATTCAACACTCGGGATACCCTTTCTGACCTTTTTGTAAAAAAATTCTTAAAAGGTACATATATGTTTAATGGCTGAAAGGCGCATTGTCACTTGCTTCATCGTTTGAAATGACAGGAGTTAATGTTATTTTCGGCACTTTCAGGTCATAATAAAAACTTATCAAAAAAATTCTGCATCTGCTATCAAAAAATAATGTATCTGGAATATCACACGTTCATTTTAAGTACGTACTTGAATTCTGTGTAAACAAACAGTGAACCTGTAAACAGTTTTTCGGTGAATGATTTGACAAAAAACGTTGAGTTTTTTTAGTCCTATTTTTTATTTGGGCTCAACCATCTATAGATGAAGAAATAATGTATACATTTTTTTTGTAAATGTTGAACGTTTGCACTTGTTCCTCTAATGTATGTTTTAACTGAAAATTCTTCTTACTTTATTGATAACTTTCGCTAAAGCTTGCAAAAAATCAAAAAAATCTTCGCATTAGACTTTAATATAAACTTCAATCGTGTATAATCCTTTTTGAAGGACAGGCTCTTGTTCAGTTCAAGTGTGTGTTCATCTTCAACGGATTTTGTTGTTGTTCTGTAAATTTGGAAGCACTTCATATATCTTCAGTCGAGCACATTTGTACATGTTCGAAAAATGATTCTAGGGGTATTGGATTATAAAATTGTATGTAAATTTTCCCACTTTCATATTTTTAAATGTCCGCAAAGAGTCATACCATTATTTTATATGCATAAGTTCTAAATTCATATTTTTCAGACAACAATTTCTTCTGAACTTAAAATAGATTCATTTTTTTTAAATCGTTTAAATGGTTTTGATTTGATTGGCAAAATATCAATCTGGGCGTCATGCATTACCATGTGCTGTACAAATGATCTAGGAATCAAGAAGAAAAAACACATCTAGGCTTCATGTGGTCACCACATGCATCGAAATTATGCTTGGTTGAGAAATGCGCGCCCAAAAATTCCCACTAAACAGTATGCTATGCCATAGTTACTAACCTCCTACGACGCTTGCTTGCGACGCCTTGACCATAGAGACGAAAAACAAACCGCCCGCCCGGCGCCCAAAGTAAAGAAAATCTCGAAAAAATTGAAGGCCATGACTTTAATTCGATTCAATTTATTACAAATTTAATGATTACGGACAATTAATGCGAGTTTTTGTTGTTTTTATTCGATATAAACCGATTCGCATGCCCACAGAATATTCTAAAAATAATTTCCTTTGAATCGGTTGGGTCATTTCGGAGGAGTAGTACTACAAACACCGTTACAAGAGAATTTTATATAATAGATTATTTTTCATTTTTATTTTCGTTTACGTGAAGAAAAATGTGAAGATAAATTTGATTTCAAGGTTTGCTTTTTTATATGTTTATTGACAGGTTGGCCTTTAAAAACGTATAAAAAAACTTTTAAATGAATATATTTTTCTTTATTTAAAAAGTTATGCCGAACTCGATTTATCCTGGGAACTCACATGCAGCCTCCATTATCAAGGGCAGCCAAATGAAATGTGTGCAGCAGCTTTTCGGTGAAAATTTCAACCAAAGCGCCACTTGCTCGCTCATTTTCAAGGACTGTGAAGCGGCTCTTGGCTTTCGGAAGGAACTTTTTATTTCGCAATGCTTTTTCCCATCGCCAAATGGTAGCTTGTACGGGAGAAGACTAGCTAATTTAATTGCCATTCGGGTTTAGTAGAGTGCAAACCATTTTGTTCCGAACCTGAAAAGTGGAAATCCCATTTCTACGTGAAAGCTTTTGGTGCGAATGAGCGTCCGATGAAACCAACAAAAAAAAGTTTGCTACATACATATACCTTTCGTAGGTGTCCTGTATAGATGTTTGTGTGACCGTACACATACATATGTGTGTGGGAGAAAGAGGGAGCAAAGGATGACGATTATTTGCCCCAACCGATTACGTTGTCGCTTGTTGGTGAAATTGTTCTGCGAAAAGCTGGTCCGATAGCAGGAAGGAAAATTTTATGTGTCACATACGACGCAATTAAAGACTGGGGGAGCCTTTTATCACACCCTCACAAAAAAAACTGTTGGCATTAGTCTAAT
The DNA here is from genome assembly GCF_029784155.1 of Uranotaenia lowii. Classification (NCBI taxonomy): domain Eukaryota; kingdom Metazoa; phylum Arthropoda; class Insecta; order Diptera; family Culicidae; genus Uranotaenia; species Uranotaenia lowii. Next base: position 210,177,470 of record NC_073693.1, on the reverse strand, counting down.
CGCTGGAAATTGATGCGATTCTACCCTAAGCACATATCAATGGAAACAATTTTCTAACCACCACCGTAGGTTTCCCGCATTTAAGGATGCAGTGTTGCACTTAAAGTGTTTAAATGAAAAAAAAAAATAGATTTATCTCACCCTTTGGAAAGGTACTTTGAATTGATTTTTCCAGCTTTAAAAGTAGGGTAAATGCGCCTAATTTCGCTATATTATGTCAGAGGTTTTTAGCTTTGATATTAGTAGGCCGAATCTTAAATTCTCATATTTAAAATTTTTTGGTAACTAAGTTCCAAACTATTTTCTGAACTCTTTTATGGTTTGAAATATTCACTTCAAGCTTTAATTTATGAGAAATATCATGTTTTATAAAGTGTGTCGATGTTCCTAATTTGGCAATAATTGTTCCTAATGTTAACATATGACGAAAAATGTATCCGCGTACCCAATATTACACTATTTGTTCCTGATTTTGCATAGGGTTCTATTTTTCAATACTTTAATGATAAAAATCTCGAAACTCACCTTTTTATAAATTTTACAACGTTTTTGGAATATGGTTAGATTAATAAGGACTATTAAAATCCTACACAATATTCCTTCACGCTAGTTTTGAAGAAAGTAGTAGATGTTAAGCTTATTAAAATTCAAACTTTACCTTTTCCAATGAATACATTTATTATATTTCAAAAAGTAGAAAATTCTTTGTATTGGATACAAATAAGATACAGTCAAACAGAGCATCATGCAACAGCATGGTTGTTTTAGTATAATAAAATTAACATTTTATGATAACAAAACGATGAAGCCATAGTTTCTCCTATCGTGAGATAGATTTTTGAAGTTTTTCATTCTCATAGAGGATTTTAAAAATCGAATTTTTTACATTTTTTGATGCCGTTAAATACTTTACACAGTATGACGGATTGGCTTAATGATATCACCTACAAACTTTATATTGATTTCATTACCCTATATCAGGGCTTGAGATATAGCTCAGTTGGCAAGTCTGTTGTCTCCTGAGCCGATGTCCGCGAGTTCGAGCCCAAGAGTAAACATCGAACACAGTTGTACCGGATAAGTTTTTCAATAACGATCCGCCAACTGTAACGTTGATAAAGTCGCGAATGCCATAATAATGGTAAAACGACTATAATCGAAAAAAAAAATTACCCTATATCAACACTGTTGGTGTATAAATATTTTTCGGACAATCATTTAATTTTTTTAAATAAATATTTTCAAAATTCAGTTACCAGTCTGCGCTTAAATGCATCGACATGCAATGATTGAAAGTTTAAATCTTGTTTCCATACGCTCGAATATGGTTTTAATTTTTTTTTGTAGTAGTTTTTATCCCTTACTGCGTACAGCACCCTTATAATTTCTTTTTTTTAATTTTTGACCGAAAAAATAAGTATCAAATTCAATTCGAACAAATCAAAAATAACTGCAGATCGTGCTTTATGCGTAAAGAAATCACAAATAAATCAAAAACTAAAACTTTTCACACTTTTTCATTTGATTTTCCATTAAAAACAAAGATTTTTGCAACTTACCCCTTTTTCTTAGTAGGGTGAAAATCGTATGTTTTGAACATCTAAAATAATTGGGGAAACCAATTATTTTTCTGACTACGTTAATTACATGTCCCTTTAACCATAAAACTTTTGATGTACAAGCGGTATGATTATCTGTGGACATTAGATTTAAAGAAGTCATTGAAGTTGAAAAGTGTTGCATGATGCCCCATGTGACGGTATACAACTTATTTTATATATATTTTTTTTTAATTTTTCCTTTCGATTCTGTGCTTGTTGAGAAACTCTCTGTAACTTGATGATTTCCTTTTCTGTCGGGTAAGATGCGTTCTATACAATTGCGTTCTATACGAAAATATTTTTTCAACATTTTTAGCTTTGAGATACACTGAAGTAAAAAAAAATATCATGTTTTATTAACTCAAAACAGTTTATTTTAACAGATCGTTGAAAATTAAGTTGAAACACAATTCAACCAATCCAATTTATTTCAAATATATTCTATGACTTTGATATAGTTTGGAAAACTTTGACTATGTCCATAATTAGGAACACATTGAAAATAGTGTTCCTAATTGTGGACATAAGCTTTTTTTAGTTTTTACACGATAAAATCATGGTTCTAACATACTAATTACTAAAATCATGATAAAAAACAATCCGACAAAAAATTTCAAAAAAAATCGGTTGAGAAATTCAGCTTTTATCTTCCATTTCTGAATAGGTGTTTTTTAAGAAATTTGCTAACAACTCCATTCAATTTGGACACACTTTAAAACAATCCGAATTTTACTATAAATCCCGTGACTTAGAAAACAATTTTTTCTGTAAAATGAAAGTTCAAATGATCCGTTACATTATCATATTTTTTATAATTTTGATAAGTAGAAAATAACGCCACAAACAGTCAAAATCAAACGGTATGTTACCATTAGGTACACATGCCATATTAGGAACACCTACCCTAATCATTGCAATTTGATCAAAGTGCTAAGTGCACAACAAAATTCTCGCTGATTGTCAATAGATAACTCCAACAGTGAGGGTTGGTCGATTTTGACATTTCTAAAAGTTCTTTAACTAGGTTTGACATCTTCTATTATAAAAATTAAAGCGTTTTTTGTGGCACCATCTATTAACGGACGGTCAAATATGAAATTTGCTACCCGAGAGTTTTTGGGCCAAGGTTGGATAGCATGATAGTTTCAAGACCCTCACATTTTGAAAAAGGAGGGCTCCCATATAAATTCAACTCAAAATGTATTATTACTCGAACGATTTTGAGTGCTTTTTACAAAAATGAGGTCAGAAGCATGATTTGACTAAAAAAAATTGCTGTCTAAGATTTTAATCGGAGTATATTTATGATTCGAAATTTAAAATGACATGAAAAGCGAAAAATCGACAAATAGCAACTATTCGCAGCGAGAATCTGAAAAAAGACAAAGTCGCTACACGGAAAAAAATTGAGTGGCTATCCCAAAGACGTTGTCTCGATAATTTTACCATTTCTGCGTTATAGTATTTTCAACCACAAAAAGTATAACATCGATTTTGTAAACGTGCGCATGAAATTACTATGAATCTGGTAATTTTCGATAACTCTCAATGTCTGTTGTCGAAAATACTATGGTCATGATAATTTCATCATAATTTCTATAACAACTAGCGTCCGACTAGTAGTAATTAAGGTATTGTGGGACCAATTCATATCAACAAAATACTACGCACATGGTACTTTTGAGAACAAAACATATTGGACTCAAAAACATCAGTGCGTATGATAATTTTACTATGGTAAACATTCTTGTTGTTTATACTGATTCAGGATCATTAATCATCAAACCCGTGGATAAACATACAAATTTTGAGCTACTTTCAAGTTTCATAACTTTGAAAATCTTCAATGCGATAAACGGATACACTTAAAATATTTCACTAGAACGTTTATTCGGCTGAATTCTTTGCTTAGCTAAAGGGTGATACCGAAAATATCATGCCAATTTTTTGATAATGGTTAAAATCAAACCAAATTTTAGATAGTTTTATACATATATTTTCTTCAAAAAAAAGGTAATCGATGGAGCTTTGAGTGAAGGTTGAACGCATTTTCGCTTGATGCCCTACATCAAAGTGTTTTTAGTGTCATTCGGTACCAGTTTCTCAGTTATTTTCCATTTTCTTCTTCCTTTTCGTCTTTGACTGTCTTCTTGCTGTTCTGAAATCCCCGCTTCATTATTGCCCAGTAACTGCTCCACCGGGCGCAGCTCAGGACAGTTTGGCGGGTTCATGTCCTTTGGAACAAAATGGACAACATTGGCCTAATACCACTCCAGGACAATTAATAGTGACATGATGCCAAATCTGGCGAAAATAGCGGAGCTTCGTTGTGCTGCTGCAAGAACGGCAAGAAACGCTTCTAGAGGCCCTCAGATTTGTAGATCTCGCCATTTACTGTGCCTTTTGTCACGAAAGGCTCACTGCTCACTCACTGGCTGGCACTCACGGCTCACTGATCGAATTTGCTCTTGCCGGTAAAAAACTCCAACCCAGGAATTTGCTTAACATCGGCTTATAAATACGTTTCGTCATCCATTACACAGCAGCCATATTTTGTCAGAATCTCCTCGTAGAGCTTCCTTGACTGAGTTTTAGCCGTCGATTGATGCCGCTCATCGCGGTTTACTAAGTTCTGTACCTTTTATATATGTAGTCCAGCTCTCTTCATTGCATTCTGGACGTAGTTCCGATCTTTCTAGCCAAATCATGGCTTGAGATGTTGGGATTTGCTTTAATCATCCACTTCACCTTTCCCTCTGTCTTTTTGTTCTCCAGCACCGGTTTTCTTCCAGTTCTTTGCCGTGGTCCAACTTCAACCCCTCCTGAAAGCGCTTCAACAATCTGTAGACGGTTGAATGATGAATGTTCAACATTTTTGCCAACTGTCGGTGCGACAGGTCAGGAAATTCCATTTCGACTCGGGTTAGTTCACATCCATTTTCGTTGAATCGAAAAACACGACTCCGAGTTGGACAGCATGTAAACAATACACATCAATAAGAAAGAGTGCTAAATTTGATTGATTTCTATCCAATGGCAAAAAGTTGAATATGTTGAATGTGTCGCTATAATTTTGTGTTCGCTCTTTATTCGGCGAGCCAAATATTCGGCTAAACGGTTTTTTGATGATATTATCTAAGTGCCGAAAATTTGGTACATCTCTATAAGGGACTTGATATTTTACTAAATGAGACGTGATCCTTCAATCAGGAGGCCCGTACCGTTTTCAAAAATCAAACAAAATCGATAAAAAATCGATCCATTGACCTCAATCCTTCGTCCCTTGACTATTGCTTTGCCATATTACTTTCCATTGATCAGTTTTTAAATATTGGAAAAAGAGAATTTTTAATGTTTATTTACTACTCTTTTCGTTTTTTTTTATTCTGAGCTGCTTATCAAACTCCCCCACAAGAACCCTTCCACAGATAGATACTAGAAATGCAAATTTTTTTATGTTTATGACAGTTTTCATGAGATAGTTTTTATATACAGGTATACTTTCATCGATAGTTAAAATCTTAAAACTTGCTACACAATCTGGTGAACTTGACTTAAGGTTGCCAGAAGTTCTCCAACATGTATCCAGACCGAGCGAATCCCAGCTATTCTAATTTAATACCTTGTAAAATCCTGGCGCGTTTCTTCCAAATTATTGAACAAAATCTGAACAATATTTGTTCAAATTTAAAAAAAATCCAGGAACTATTCAACAAAAATTAAGAAGAAAAACTTTTCAATCATTATGTTTAAATCGAAAATCATATCCAGATTCTGAATCAAATTCTGGCTTCCGAAGAATCGTTTATCTTCATTTTGATAAATCTTAGCCGAACCTTTCCCAATTTTTTGTTAATTAAATATCCGAGCAAGTCCGATTAAAACTCAGTTATCTGGCGAGCTCAATAATGTATATTTGATTTGAATACAATAAGTTTTTCCTAAGAAAGATGTAATATAAAGATGTAATAGAAAATTGTTGATGATTAAATTCAAAAAGTTGAATTTATTAAACTATTGAACAAATTCAAAGATTGTAACCAAAAATAAATATTATATTAATTTTCAAAAGTAAAAGTAATGGATTAAAATTTTGCAGTTACAAATCGTATAAATACACACTCAATCCAAGTTAAACAATTTGATTTGAAATTTGACACTTGAAAAAACTGTAAAATAAAAAATGTTAAATAACACAACAAAAACATATGGAATTCCCTGCAATTTCTTTAAGAGAAGCCTACATGTTTCTTTTCTTTCAAAATGAATTACTGTGGTTACCTCTTTTTGATTCAAAACAAACGATTCTCATAAGACAAAACTTGCAAAATAAACTCAAACTCTATTTGATTTTTGTCTTTTTCAGCAAAATTGTGAAAACGAACTGATTTCGTTGAGAAATTCGAATTTTCGAATTCGAACTAACAGTCAGAATTATAAGCCTGCGATCTTTAACAATTTCAATTCCTTATCGATATGGTAATCTTGAATATTTTTATTTTGATTTTGAATCTCATTATCGAGCTGAATCTGAATTAGAATTTTGAATCTGAATTCATATCGAATTAAATATCTATACGTTTGTTTAAGGCTCTCAATCATGAATTCATAATAAAAATTCAGATGTTTTGGGTTTGAATGTTAATTCTTCATTGCAATTATGTTATACTTATCCGACTTGGAAATCCAAATAGGAAAAAAAACTTTTTGTCATTTTGAAGCTTTGCATAAAAAAGTTCAACGAATCTGAATGTGAATCGAACACTCAAGATGGTTACTATGTTTTTTCTATATTCGGAAAAATGTACATATTATCCTTTATAATTAAAATTGGCATTTTAGTCAGAAGGAAGCAAAAACTAGAATTTACAACAACAATTTACAACAAAATCCGTCATATGAAAATGCAAATACAATTTCGGATGTAATGAGTTAAATCTTAGTTGAAATTAAATATTCAGAAATGTATTAGTATCACTAAGTGAGACAATTTTGACAAACTGTAGCTGAATTCTAAACCTGGGATTTTCGAGTTTTCGAGGTTTTGACATCAGTTCTGAGTCAAGAATGTGACTCTCGGATAACCTTACTCAATAATCAAAATTTTAAACAGAACTTCAAATTTTTAGTGTTGAGTACATCGCTTGCTTTTGTTGAACCCCCATGGGGGATTTAATCCTCTAGAAAACTGATCAACCAATGATACTTAATTGGTTATGTGAGAGTTTTTAAGTATGAAAAAAATTGGAATTTGTTTAAACAAATGGAGCCAAATATGGCATGTGACGTTTTTCAAATACTCAAAATATTTTTTATAGTATTCTTCTCAGAATTTCCAGCGTTTAAAAAGGGAAGGGGTGGGGAATTTATATCAATCATATAATAAAAAGAACTTATGGATAAAACAGACTTATTATTTCAGATCTTCAAAAAACAAATAAGCGTTCAAGTATCAAAAAATTTGTTTAAAAAATACTCCTATTTTAAATTAAAACTCCAGCTGCAGCTTTCATTTCGAAGCGGTTGCTTATGAATAATGTTAAAGTTTTATTTTTATTAATGTCCATTAACACTGTATGATTAAAATAAGTAACATTTATTTTTGAAAATTGTAGCAAAGCACGCTGGCACTATGGGGCAGTTTCATACAATGTAGTAGTAAAAAGTATCATTAGGTGTTTTGGACTCTTTTGTAAATTTTGAAAATTTTTTACGAAAAGTATTATTTTCAACAATTTAAGGCAAATATATACCAAAATTGTTCTAAACCAACTTAAACTGTAAGATGATTGGTGTTATTTTCAACCCTACTTTTTGTTTCTTTGAAAGCCGTTTATTAGACTAATTGGTAATTAAATGATGAATTTTATCATAACGTTTCGAGAAACTCAAGATGGTGCCTGGATTTTTTTTCATGGCATTTAATGACCTAAAACTAGATCATGAAAATGAAAAGTTTACGGGGCAATGTGGGGCTTTTTTTTGACGAGGCTTCAAAGTTTTTGACTTTGAAAAAACTTGTTTATTTACTCATTTTAATCAATTTAGTGTGTAAAAATGTTAAACGGTTCATATGAAAGCTTTTCATATAAGCTTTCATAATATGTACACTGGATTCTTTTTTAAACGATTATTGTGTTCGTGCAAAAAAAAAAGTGGCCAACTTGGACTGAAAATCGATCATTTCCAACCAGGTAGACCATTCTGAGGTGATTTGAGTGAAATCGGGAAGCTCAAAGAATTGTTTTGGATTGATCTGTTTTAAGCCACGGATGTTCCGGAACTTCCGTAGAGTCTCCAAGTGGCCATTCCGGCCTATGTTTCTGTTGGGAAGCAACGTCCGTATCAATTTACCACCCAAGAATGGTTTAGCAAAAAGCGGGAATGTCAAGAACCAGTTTTGGACATGTTCCAAAATCGTCTTATTTCGAGAAAATCGTTTAAAATAAAACCGTGTAAAATAAGATCGTTTAAAAAAAAAATCCAGTGTACTTTAAATGTAAGATAAAATGTTTTCCATATACGATTTAAATCTCTTTCTTCATCATATCAATTTTTCAATGCTTCAAAGTCTGACGTCTGTGGTGCGTTCAGTATTCAAGATAGTGAATTGAAAAACTGGGGATATCTTAACAAATATAAAGTTGTTAACTAGTAAACATAAAATAGCGATCCGATAAACTTTCAGTTTTTGACTTTTTGCTACCTTAAACCCCATAGTGGCCGGGTCAGCTAGTGTTAAATAAAAATATCGGCATGATTCCAAAAACAATCATTTATTAATTACCTTTGAGGCATAATATTTAAAAACGTGTTCATCTAGCAATTCGTATTGATGGTACAATTAATCTATATATATAAAAATGAATGTTTGTCTGTCTGTCTGTTCCCTATAGACTCGGAAACTACTGAACCGATCATCGTCAAAATTGGCATCTGAGGGTTTTTGAGTCCGGGGATGGTTTCTGTAATAGTCAACACTCCATCCGACTTAAGAAAGGGGGGGGCTTCCATACAAAATTTGTAGTTTTTCGAAACAAATTAAAGTCATGACATCCATTTTCTCGAGATTTTTTCTTCCTTTGGGCGGTTTGTTTTTCGTCTCCATGGTCGAGGCGTCGCGAGCCAACGTCGCAAAAGGATTGTAACCATGGTATAGCATACTGATTAGTGGAAATATTTTGGCGCGTATTTCTCAACCAAGAATATTTTCAATGCAAGGGGTGGCGATATGAACCTTGATGTGATTTTTTTTCTACTTGATTCCTATCTCATTTGTACAGCACATGGTTATGAATGACGCCTAGATGAGACCCAGATTGACATTTTGCCGATCGAATAAAACATTTACATTTTTTTTGCCAAAATCTGAAATTGAAAATTCATGGCATGCATTTTTAGAGATTTTCTTTTATTTGAGGGGTTTGTTTTTTGTCTCTATGGTCAAGCAAACGTCGTCGCAAGTGGATAGTAACTAAAGCATACTGTTCATTGATCGCTGGAAAAATTTAACAATCAGGCACCTGTTTCTCAACCAAGTACCTATGTCTCTTATGCACGTGGCGGCGATAAGCAACCTAGATGTGTTTTTTCTTGCTTAATTGCACGTGGTAATTCTGAAAAAGCCATCGTCCTATTTGCTTACATACCAATTCAAGGACGTACTTAACATGAAAAGTGTTTTTGTGTTACATGACTGCATAAAAGAGACTTTTGATCTGCTTCCTTTTTGAAAAGCGAGACTTTAGAACTGATATTCAACTGGACGCAAAAATTTTATGAGAAATTTTTAGTATATCATTAAAGTGTTAAAACAATATTCCCTCCTGTCAACTTACACGGTGGGGCAAGGGCAAACGTCGAACTTTTAAGAAATTCATCTTCAAAATGATTCAATATGTTGGAAAGACCAGAAGGGGTATTCCGAATGTTGAAACTGAAGCGGATATTGAAAATTCTTAAAGGTCTTTGTAAATGAAGGTCATTTCCTTTGAACAGCATTCGTTAAAAGTGGAGTAACAAACATAAATTTATACTGCAGGAATACTGCAGATCTATCAGTGAAACTTGATAGAACAAAAAACAGCAATACGTATTAAATCCATTTTAAAGCCATTACTCTGACGCATCTGTAAATAAGCTTTGCATTAACACTTGCCCCAATATACGGGACAAATGTAAACTTAGAAATTTGTTTTTGCCAACATTTTTGAATATTTAACTTTCAAAGAGAAAATAAAAAAACGCTGAGAACTTATTTAGTGATGCAACTGATATTTTTTTAAATATTTATATTTTTGCCGTAGTAAATTTATTTAAAAAAAAAATTTGCACTCTATTTAATACATAACTAATTTAATATATTTTTCATTACTATGATAAGTGCTGTTTGGGAAAACTTCAAGCTATAATGTCTCATGTCCACGAGTTTGGAATATGGCGAAACATTTTTTTCAACATAATTTTGGCGCAAAAAGGATAGACATTCAAACTGCTTCGTAGGCGAGGATGGTGAAAAAAACTGTTTGAAAATAATTATTAAAATCCTTTTCTTCGTTTTTTTTCATAATTCTATAACTTATTTTTTCAACTCCAAAAAATACCCCATCTAAAGCTTATTAGGAGCTGGAAGTGCTCATAGTACAGAATATAAGGAATATACAAAAAAAACTGTCTCGATTCACGCTATTCATCGGTTTTAACAATTCTATCTCCATAAAGTACAATTTGCAATGAATTCCAATATGCGAATCTGTTTCTTTCAACTTAGTTATTTATGTAAACTCGAGCCGGTTAAAATTGGAAAAGATGGGGGAGCTGCCATGTAAATTTAAGATAAAGAGCTTTTCAAAGAAGTAACCATATTTAAAAAGGTTTTTTGGGTACAGAGTACAAATTTCAGGTCTTGAAAAACGAGTTTAGAGATCAAGTTTCAGTAAATAATATATACCATTTTTGAATTGCAATTCAGAACTGCAGCTGCAGCTCTCATTTCAAAGTTGTTGGTTCTGAAGTATGATGAGGTTTGATTTAAAAAAATGCTCTCTGAAATCTAAATTTGAATAAATTTTTACAAATTACTTTTTTTCGGAAGGTGTAGCAAAGCACAACGGGTCAGCTAGTATTTTAAATAATTACATATGCAGCGTCTGTAGAAAGATTTTGTCTAACTTCCAAAGTTTTCTAAAATTTCCTTTGTACAAGGTTTACCAGCATATATTTATGACACCAATAACAGCCGGAAAACTACCAGTCAGGTAAAGTTTCCACTTGGCGAGGTCCATTATATGTTATTTCGTTGATGAAATAGTGCAAATTAACCATCGCTGAGTGAATAAAATTACAAGCAACAGCGGATTTTTTTCCACAATAAAGCTTAGTTTTAATCCGTTCATGAAAAAGAAAAACATGACCCAACATTTTCATTATTGTTTCACTTCGTTATGCACTGTCACTGATTCTGGGTTTGTTATAGTGTGCCGCATTTAAACCTACTTATCATCGCGGTTCCTCGTTTTGGGTTTGGGTGCTGCGAAAAACAAACATTCACCGGGTACTGCACACAATTTTAAAACTTGTTTCAACTTAGATAATGGCTGAAAGCTTGTTTTGAAAGTAAATAACACTTATTATTTCGCTTTTGTTCTAGTTACGATTTTTTTCCGGCTTCTTTGCCAAACACGCTCAAAATAATGACATAATTTGCATTATTTGGCGCTGTTGTGTTGTGCACACAGGAAAACATCGACCAACCAGAAGAGAGCCACAAACTAGACGGCAGTCGAATCGTGAGGACGAACAAAACTCGGAAAGATTTTCCTGTCCGCATTCGATGGAAGAAAACTCGACGCCCGGCGACTGAAATGCTCGAAAACTCGCTCTTCTGGCCAAAGTTTTTTTTTCCTTATTGCTGTGACACGAATTACTCGGTACCATATTCTGAGGCTTAAAAAGGGAAAAGCAACACACAAAAAATGCTTATTTCTCCTGCACCATCAGGGTAGAAAAAGTCGTCAAAAACCGCGAACGAAATTTGAAAAACAATTAGGTTATTGTTTTTTGTAGTCGAGTCTCCTTCTTTTTATGTTCAATGTCGTTTTTTCGCCATCCATTTACGAATCGGAAAATTGCTCCCACTCAACCCACCTTTTTTGGATGATGTTGTGTTTCCGTCGCTTGAAAATGAGCAAGATAAAGTGCGGAATGTTGTTCTGTGGAAAACGAAACCAAGTGATGGCGATAGCGCATTGGTCGTTTGCTGTTGCATGCTTTAATTGGTAGGAGTAGGGGAGGAGGAGGAGAAAATATCCACCAAGGCTTGAGTTAATCAAGAAACATTTATGTTCATAAATTTTTTAATAATATTTTATTTTAATTTTGTTTTTCTCTTTTATGTTTGAGCCATCTATGTGGTCATTTTCCACATGAAATTAAAAATTAATTGGAACAAATTTCTTTTATATTTTGATTCTGATAACTTTGCACGTATTGGGTCCAAAAAAAAAAGTTTATGTTTATGTGTAGATGTTGGGCCATTTGCATTCTACAATCTATTGAACTATACTCAATGTGGGCACTTGGGAAACTACCACTGTTATTTGTTGTTAATTTGTCGCTTCAGTTATGGTTTTTTTTTCAAAGGTTATACTTTTTTTTGCAAATTTCATCCCAGGGCACGAAGCGCAACTTTGTTCCACCCAGTGAGCAAATCTATGTCCAAAAAGTCGACTCGCGATATACACTGCCAGCCAAAAGTTTGGGATCACCCCTTAAAATACACGAAAATTTTGATCGGCCATATCTCAGCCATCTTAGAACATACTGCCATTCTTTTGATCTTCTTCGAAAGACCGTGAGCAAACATTTCTTTGTATGTTTTTGACGAAATGTGTATGTTAAGTTTATATTTTTTTTTTGTTTCTATTACATCTTTATGTCATTCGCGATTTTTAAACCGATCATCTCAGGGTGAGGTGGACTAAATTAAAAAAAAAAAACAAGTTGTATTTGCGATCCTTTTTTCATACTTATCAAAACACATTTATTTAACACTTAACATACCGACACCTTGTATTTACATGTTCATTCCGTGAGCGGTCAAATGACGGCAATCATCTCTTTTGCTAAAACTCTCTTGTTCCTCAACCGATTTCTACAAAGTTTATAGTTTTGAAAAGCTTATAGCGTGACTCATATATGATTTTCAGACAATTTTCAGCAACCATCATTAATTTTAAAGTTTTTCAAAGTCCAAGATTTTTATTTTAAACATGCTTCAGGAAAAAAGCTGTAAATCAGTTATTAAGTGCTCGAGAAAAAAATCACTTAGTGCCTGAGAAAGCTGAAGTATAAAACTTCATGTTGCGTATTTGGATTTTTTTTCTAAGATCATGCCCACAAAAATATAAAAAGTTGTGTAAAGCTCGTTTTTTTTTTAAAAATCAATCGCCAAAGCAGTTAAAGTTACAGTAGAAAATTTAAAAAAGGTGAATTAGAAAGTTGTCGTAATTTATAATATTCTGGCCACTTGAGATTTCTGAAGTATGAAACAAAAAATTTATGACGAGTTTTCAAAGGAAGCTGTTTTTTGAACATTTCATCAATCTGGATTTTCTGAAACAATTCGTACACCTAAATTCAACTTTGCACTGGATTTTGAGTATGTTAACGTAAGGTTTATTTGATAAAACTGTATGCACAAGAAAGGCTATTTCATACCGGTTCTAGTGGTGTAACAGCATGCTAGAAAAAATATGATAATTATATTTCTGAAAATAGAACCAGAAAATTTAATAATAATAATAATAATTATAATCATTTTAATTTTTAATCAAAGGAGTTTCTGTACTAAGGCTATGATCATGTAGAATCCGGGCACTTAATTTTGGTGATAGCTACATTGTGTGTTGATTATGAAAAGGATTGTCATGTCTTTGTTTTTTTCACAGTGTTTGAAATACTTACAATGCAAAAAGACATGGTAAAATTAATTTTACATAATCACTTTGGAAATTTTTCATTCACTTGAACTGCTGATTTTTCTGATTTTTTTTTTGGCCCAAATGGTTAAGAAGTATAAGGAGCCACTCTCGAATGTTTACGAAGCTCAAACCAAGCATCGGAGTGGAACTCTTGATCTCAACGGTGGTAAAAAGTCTATGTTTATTTATTCACGCAATTTGACAGATGTATTCTGATGGACTTAGAAATTTATGTTAAATCCGAATTTAAGGGGTCAAATTCTTCGAGATAGAAGGGAACCTACTCATGAAAAGGTTCCAACCAGGTTTCAATTGGTTTTTACAGGTAAATTTGTGTAAATCATCAGGTACTTTAGGTACTTTAACCAATCTACACCACTTAACGAGAAAACGGGAGACACGCAGGGGTGGTCGGCTCTTCTCAAACAACAAAGAGTCGGGAGAAAACAACACTGTTTTCAGTTCGGCTTTCGAGTGTAATCCTCTTTCGCTGATCGTGCTCCACTCGTTACCCGAGTTTACACGAGCTGTAAGTGACTCGGACGGCAAGTGTGAGAGCATTTGCATCTGAGTGGAAGAAAAAGAATCCTAAACAAAGAGCGCCCTGTGTTTCAGTCGTACACCTTAGAGTAAAGAAGAAGAAAAAAATTAGACTCCCACCAAACAATGTAGAATAAATAGCAACAATTTCTCCCGCGCTACCATGCCCACTGCTGTTAGCTATTTTGGATTCTTTTTTTTTTTTTGAAAAAGGTAGCGTTCGAAGAAGAGGTGCCAGATGGTTTCGTCAAAAAATCAGAACACCGCGAAGAACAAAAAACAGGATTTTTCAGGACACCAGTAGATTGGTGGAAATGAAATGCAGCTCTTCTTATACGCTTATACGCCTTAATTTATGTAACAGAAGAGATAAGAAGTTAGGTGGCTTGTTGTTTATACCGAAAACACCGTTCAAATATCACCTGAACCGAAGATTACCATTGGTTTAAGAGGTTAAACTGTTTTTATTACAAAATCAATTGCAATTAAGATCAGGACGGCTTCTAGAAAATCATAACACCTCTGGGACTGATTCGGAGAGCAGCATCTTTTCTCGTGAACGTACCAAGAATAAACTGAGTTAGCTCTCAGATTTCTCCTCAACAATATGCACAACAGATTTTTCCGGAGAAGGAAATTCTCTTCATCAGCGGATGTTAATGCTCTCGCTCACTCTTATGGGTTGACAATCTCACTCTTGATTTCAGTGCGCTTTATCTCTCCCCGCACAAATTGGGGGAGCAGACGAAAAAATTGCACTCTCTTACACTGGACAAGCCAATCTGAGGAGTTTTGCCATCCCTGGAGACACGAATGGCGACAGAAATGGAAGTATTATTATTACTCTGTGATTTTATTCGGAGCTTTGATCAGAGATGTCAGGTGTCCTGATTTTTAAGAGTTTGTCCCGATTTTTGAAAACCGTTCTTTCATTTCTTCTAACCTTCTATCCATCTGTATAAAAATTTCATAATCTTTAGATGTCCCTACTAAAAAGGACATCACTTTTCACCGCTAGGCCGATAAATCAAAGTAACAAACAAAAATTACGGTGGTTAATCTCTTCATAAAATTAAATAACTTTGGCCAAAAAGAAATAAAAACACGACATCATAGCATCGGTGGTTGGTCACTATCAGACTATCGACCGTACCGTTTCGCATGCAAACCCCGCATGTAACGAATGCGAAGATAACAAACTGAGAAGACTTAAACATCGATAGATGCGTTTCTGAGTTAAAGGGAGCTTATCTGAGCGATCACATACCATCTTTTTGTTCGTCCGCACTACAAGTTCTCGCTTGTGGGGCGGACCACGCTAAGCCTACTAATGTGTGGTGGTAGATGCAACTCTATCTGTATCTACCACTTCATGGTAGTAGGCTCGTGAGGAACAAAAATTTGGTATGTGATGGTAATGCTTCTAGACAAATTCTACCCGCTCATTTTCACCATCTTTCATTTCTTCTAACCTTCTATCCATCTGTATAAAAATTTCATAATCTTTAGATGTCCCTACTAAAAAGGACATCACTTTTCACCGCTAGGCCGATAAATCAAAGTAGAAAACCGTTTCGGAAATCTCTCGAATTGCCCTGAGTTTTGAAAAATGGTCCGTAAATGTGCAGATTTTCAAAAATAAGGATCAAATTAGTAGTTTAATTATGAAAACATCGAACAAATCTGCAAAAAAAAAAGAAGCCATTTAACCGATGGTGTTTTTTGATATGAACTGCAGTCCTGCCAATAAGATGCTAACTATTGTTGCATATATTAAGGCGTCTAAATAATCTGTTTATGCTTTGTTTATGCAATCTAGTGATGACTTGAAAAATAAATCAAATCCTGTATTTGACAATACCACCTGGCACCTCTGTTGGTAAATCCTAAAAGTGTGGTTCAGGGTGCCAACTGAATCTAGTTTCATCACTTTTTTCTTTAGTTCAAGTCAATAATAAAAAAAAATATTTGAGAGAAATCTGATATAGTCAGCACGAAATTTTTTAAAGGGATCGATTCATTTAGCATAGTTCATTTGATAAAGACACAAACGAAAGTTATCAGTGGATTAATGTTTGGGTTAATTTGGCGTAAGTTAAAACAGCTTTTATTTAATATTATGATACAATTATAGTGGAAGGATTTATGTTGATTTATGCTCTTTGGAGATTTTTAAATTCACAGTACTTAGTTGCAAAAAGAATAAAAAAATATTTAGTTATGTTAATCCATATCCAATCCAAAATTAGCAATTAACTTAAAAATATCTCTTTCGTTATCTTGCACTGAAGAAATGGTGTAACGTATTGGGATTAATATGGCAGCAGAAAAAAATAAACATGTTTTTCTATTCTGTTTGTTTTCAAACATTTTATGCAAAGTTGAGCAGTTTATAAAAATCATTTAGTTCGAAAGTGATGTATCGTGGCTAGTAAAATCTTAAATCAACTAGACACATAATTATCAATATTAAAACATCTAAAACAGTTGCCCTGATGCACAATTTAATTCTGATTGGTTGGAATAGGCCGAAATTAGTAGAAATGGGCTGACAGTGTATCACCTGCCTCTTTCCAATTGCCTTCAACCGATTTCTACCAGGTCGAAATGAATCCTCCTGTCGAGCTGGATCGGTTTTGACTAGTTTCAATTTGCTTCATTGAACAACGACCTGATAGTTTGGACCAAAACATTGGCTCATTGAACAACTACCAGTCAACAGAAACCAGTTGAAGCCGATTTTTACGTACGATTGAACGAAGCTTTTTTGAGTGCATATTTTTTTTTTCAAAACAACGTCAAATTTTCTATAAACATATTTAAATCATTTTATTAATTCAAATTTCTAAAGTTTTCATGGTGCAAGAATATGAATAAAACAAAATTTATTAATACTGGCATCCCTGATTGAGTCGTGTCCGGAATCCACGCTATCACGAGTAACACGGATTTTTCGAATTAGAGCTTCCATTTTGTCCGCTAGAGGATGCTGATGCTGTCGCCTTTTCGTTGTATGGAGAAAACGGCAGTGGTGAATATTGGTTTTAAGTATATTTGAAAACATCATGATTTTGCAAAGGTTTTGTTTCTGTGGTAGAAAATAATAGATTTATATATGACTGTAAAAAGTGTGCAGAGATAAAAAAAAGAGATATTATGATAAAGTAGGAGTATTTTTTGTAATTAACAATAATTTTTTTTACATTAAGTTTTATATAATCCTTTATTTCCTCGAAAGAAAGTTTTTAGATCAAATTAATATTTTTTTTAAATACACACGAGAAATTACGTGTCCTTCTCGAGATTTTCTGACCTGGAATTCCCGGCAATAAAAAAAATTTGGGAATTCCCGAATCCCGGGAATTTTCGAAGCGAGAAAAAAATTTAAATATTCAAAATTTACACGATCTAAATTTGAAAAATGGATCATTTTGAGCAAGTTACATGACAGTAACATGGCTCAGACTTGAACATTTATTTTTATTTCTTAAATCTTGTTAATACATTGAATTTGATAAAAAAATGATATTTTTTTCGAAAACTGTATGTGAAAGCGGAAAACGACAAAGAATCTATAAAACCAATCAGTTTCAATAAAGAAACGCTACGAAAAGAATCTGAATGTTCTATTTTGCAAAACTTATCATTTAAAACTCCCGTTACGCAAACTATTGACAGTAGCAATATCATCGCCAAAGAAATAAAATACTTTGAAAAAAAAAATAGTGATCTGAAAATTTACGAGATTTGATGAATAACCTGAAGTCTTTCACCATCATTTCAAGTTTTTGCTGCAAGAATCAGTCAATTTTTTCGGTTAAAGTGCTTAGTTTTTGGGTCTTGAAATTTTGAGTCATTAAAAAAGTTTGGAATGTTTTACAATAATACTACCTACGTCTATGAATAAAATTTTCTAAATTTCCAAAAATCAAGGAAAAAGGGCTTATTAGGTTATTAGGATGAGTCTTCAAAAATCTGGCAAATCCTGAAAAATCCGACACTTTATCAACCCTGCTTGCTGACCCGTTTGTCAATCGTTTTGCAACATTGCAAGATGACTCTTTCGTAGCTGACTCGGGCTTTTAGAATCGGCTTAAGTTGTGCGCTACATGCTGCATAAAGGTATCTCTTTGCTTCTCTTGTACATCATTTATTTTTTAACCAAACAATCGATGCATTATTTCTATGCCTAATTTTTCATCTTATTCCCTTATTCACTTTACTACGAACCATTTTCAATGGGGTAGGTGCTTCTATTTTCAACAGTGTTCCAAATTTCGTCAAGCCGTTATTTTGGACCTATCACAAACAAAAAAAAATGATTAAAAAACTATAAACATGTTGAGCTACATAAATACTATTTTGGATTTTAGGATAAGTTCAAAATAACGGCAAGACAAAATTTGGAGCCTACCTTGTTTGTAAATTTTAATAATATTAATTCATGAAAACTTAAGCAATTTTCTGTGCGTATCCGGGCCGGGTAAATGTGGGCATTTTTACTAAAAAAAACCTGGCATATTCTGCGCATGGTATTATACAATTTTCATTTAATCAACCGGGCAGAATTTGGGTACCAAAATCCAAGGATTTCTCATGAAAATTGTTGTGAAAAGTAAAAACATGATGAAATATTTCTTATGGCTATATTAGTTTGGCAAGTCTGTTGTCTCCTGAGCCGATGTCCGCGAGTTCGAGCCCAAGAGTAAACATCGAACACAGTTGTACCGGATAGTTTTTCAATAACGATCCGCCAACTGCAACGTTGATAAAGTCGCGAATTCCATAAAGATGGTAAAACGACTAAAATCGAAACAAAAAAAACTATATTAGTTTGGATTTGTAGATTGCAGTTAAATCCTGACAGAATCCAGGTATTTCATATGATATTTGGTCAACCGGGCCGGACCGGACTTTTCCCTTTTTTCTTTGAAAAACCTGGTAATCTAGAATGCTTATGCGTATGCAAATTTCATCCAACTGAACCCCATTTCCTCTCAAATTTCATAAAACTATGTATGGTGTTTTCATTTTGAAGATGTCAACGGATCAAAATTACCGAGAAAATAAATTCAACTAGAGCTATTGTTCTTTACATCCCCAAAGGTGTTTTTGAAAATTCGAATTGCAGACCTTCCCCAAAGGCATGACCGTTTCCCTGCATCGCGGTCAATTTTCTAATCATATGAAAATAACTAGAAGAAGCTTTCCGGCTAACTGCAGCAGGGGGTTGGGGCACGGCTTCGAACAAACCAGCTATTTGGCGGTTCTCTTCTCCGGATGCAATACGATCCATTCTCACGCCACGTGGTCACCAAAAATTAGGAAACCCATACCACCTGCTGACCATCACTAGGAACATAGGACAACAGCACAGGGACACGGTAACCTATTCGACAATCACCCATGGAGTGTCACCGTAGAAACCGAGCGCCTCGGAAATTCCACACCATGGAAACCATGGACCGGATTCGGTGGGATTAGCCAAATCGAGCCATGGCCCTTACCAAAGTTTTACAAACTAAGCTCCGTTGGAAACGTCAGAGTGGGACCGTAATTTGCGACGACGTTCTCATAAGCATGTTAAATTTATTATGGCATTTTTTCCTTCTCTCTCGGCTCAGTTTGTTCCTCAAAGGCGCTCGCTGCTGGATTTGCGTGCCCGGGATTTCATGAGGCCACCACCCCGTTACCATTCGACTCAAAAGTAGGGGGGCTTTCGGTACTTTGCCGTTTATTGGGGGTAATTTGGTTATTGTTTTAATTGTGTTGACTTGAAATTGGAACAGTGCTGCATTTTGCATGACAGAATAATTAGGATCGAAACGACGACACGACGAGTCTCGGTGCTAAATCCCCAAGGCAGAGCCCGAATCTCAGGGCGTTGACGGCCGAAGGAGAAGGAAAAAACTTTTGGCTCAGGCGGCAATGTCACAGAAAGTAATCTTTGGTTTACGGTTTTGCGTTGAACCGCGGTCGGCCGACGTTTGCTATCCTCCAACCCAGATTGAATTAAATAAAGCCGAATGGTTATGTGAGACACTTTTTCACCATTCGGCTTCTAATGGATCCGATATTTTAAACTGCATTAGCAACATGATTGTCGTAAAATGTTATTTTGGTTCTTTGTGATGAGTCGCCGACGGAGTGGTAATTTTTTAAAGATTTTATTATTGGAAACGTGGCGAAGCGGAAACATTGCTAAATGGGTTTGGAAACCAGAGCTTCAGACAGTATTTTCAAATGAATGGATCGAAAAATCAGCAAGTCAAATCACATGAGATCACATTTAAAAACATGTAACACATCTTGTCTCATTTGTGCAGGAATTGGTTGAATAACAAGAACATGCTCTCACAATATTAACAAATCTATCAATTTTGTCTAATGTCCTCTAGTTGTTTTAATCATATGATAAAATATATATTTGCAATTCTGTTGTATTTAAATTTGAAACTTTCTATCATTGTTTAACTATTGTTTTTTTTTCTTTTCAGGTAAGTGAAATGATAGATTGACCTCATTGCTGAAACTTCCAGCCAGAATTACAGTGAGTATAAAACTGTTTCAACAATTATGATTCCAATTCCAAGGAAGTTAAGAAGTAAACCAAACCAAAATTAAACTTTGAAAAATAGGACATTAAAAGCACGAACAGCCCTTGTTGTCATAAGTATTAGGACCCTGATTTTTTTTAGCATTATATTTACATTCTTGATGCTAAATTGCTCAGTACTAAAAAAGTCCAGAATTTGCAACTCTGGAAGCTAAAAGAATTTCATAGTCAAGCATTCACTCATCGCATTCAAACGACAGAAGACGCATATATTATTATTGTTGTCTCTAACAGCAAGCCCGTTTTCAGTTTTTTATAGCTGTTGCTCCCTGCTGGCAGGGAGCAACAGTCTGCAGAGTCTTTCAATTAGCAGCCGAACTGAAAACGCATTTATAAATATTGTTGCTACTGCCAGCAAACGCGTTTTTAGTTTGTTATTTCTATTGTTGCTCCCGTCCAGCAAGTCGTTCAATCAAACTTTTAAACTTCGACTCAAAAATACCTTCTCGCTTCATAAAGTTCAGGCTAGAAAAGGTTATGATCGCTAACCAGATAATAATTGAGACCCAAAAGTGTTCAGTGTGGTGAACGGAACATCTTCCAGGCCACTCTCGCACTCAAGGATAGCACAGCTAACAGATAGTAAACGAAGAGGTAAACTAGTATCGATCTTCAAGCAGCCTTTGATCAAGTATCTCGTTTGTTCCTAACACAAACCAATTCTTTCGCCATACTCTGTACATATCGCGGAGATAACAGCAACTATGGGTTCATTCATCTGGCGAGGCATATGTGCTCGAGTACCCATCCAACAGCTCTCTCGACCTATCAACCGAGGTGGACTGAATCTACTGCTTCCTGCTTTGAAATGTAAGTCTCTCCTAACAAACCGACACCTTCAAGAAATCGAAGTCATGCCCTTTTACCAAATGCACATCCGACGCCACACATCGATCCCTGGTAATCTACTAATCTACTTACACGATCAAAGATCGATCGCGCAAGTTCTGGATTCACTCCCGACACAAATACGACTCAATCCCACTTCTAAATCCAAACATACACTATTTAGAAACAACTGATCTACCTAAGAATGAGAACGAAAACCCGAACATCAACTGGAAAAGAGTATGGGGAAACATAGCGTGTCGATGCCTATCAGCTGTTCAGAAAGCCGAACTCTATTTATTCGTGAACAAAAAAACAATAACACAACGCCTCCTCTTCTCAATGCGGCGTTGCAGTGGAGAGATATGTACACATCACTACAGAGCAATCGAAGGCATACGACATAAATTCTCAGAGTGTCCTCGTGTGCAGGACAGCTGGCTACTCCTACAACAACGAATAGCAGCAATTTTACCTAGACAACAACAGTTAAACTTTGATGCTGTTTTCAGGCCTGTTCTGGAAAGGATTCGACCATCCAGAAGAATACAAGTTCTCAAACTTTTAGTGAATTAAATCACCTTCATAAACCAATGTGATAATATGATAGATAGAGCAGCATTACTGTTTTACTTGAATCTTTAAACGATGTACATACAAATAGATAGACAAATAAACTAAATTTTACAATAAAAAAAAAATGTGTAGAGCTTCGCCAGTCACAAAAGAGATGTTAACTATGTCGTGCTTTATCCGTCATGTGATTAGGGAGGTTCCGTCAATTAAGTACGGAGCCGTTCTGTCGATGGAAATAAACTAGTCCGGTCAAGCGTGACGGGTGAAATTTCTCAATCCTTATATTGATACACTCGCACCTTGTTTCGACGCTACACGGACACTCCCAACAGCGTAACGACGACTACGGCTATCGCGATAGTTGCGCCCGATCTTCCGCACCCTGCGTCACCTGCATTATGATCGTTGCGCACACATTTTAAGCGTTTCAATGGCTTCGTGTAGCTGGTCTTTTTTTAGTTGGTACCAAGGTGGTAAATCCCGGTTCACGAATTGTATTCGAAGACACGGAGAGCCACCGCGTTTCCCCAGTTTGCTACTCTGGGTCCATAGATACAATGGGAAGACTCATGGTATACTCCGTGTATATGTATGTACCTCCTACTCACCCATGACCTCCACCACGCAGAAGATGATGCATTATCTTCAGCAACTGGTTTCTTTTTTATTAGTTGATCACCCAGATGGTAAATCCTTTCTACGGAATGCATTCCAAGGCACGGCGAGCCACTGCGTCTCCCCAGTATGCTACTCTGGGTCCAAGAGTGCAATTCGGTACTCTAGATACTATCCACCCCTACGCCATAAATCGCGCCTGTCACAGCACACGTCCGGGGCTTTACGAAAACTACTCGGATGATTCCCGGAGAAGACGACATCCTAGACTGACTCGAGTGACCTACTCGCCGATGGCGTGAAGTCGCTCTACCCGAGAGTATTCCGTGGCGTGAATACTCTTTCCCCTCCGAGTTCGACTGCGAAGAAGGTATAGTCTTATCCCCGCAGCTTCCGTCGTAGGGAGCGCGTTCTCATCAGAAAATCCGCGGCGGTGGAGGTATCCTACACAATGTTCACGACGTACCTAACAGCTCGGCATACGCATTCGACTCGGCATACGCAGAAGGTATAGTCTAATCTTTGTATGCTTTACTGCCAGGTTCGGACGCATACTACTTAGATGCTCCCCGACGAAAGAGTAACCCTACATCGGTCGCGCAATGGTGCTGGTTCCAACTTCTCTGTAAGATAGTCATGATTCGGGTGAACCCATCGCTGACCACTCGCCAAGTATTGGCATCCTCTCACATCCTCCGCACGATGTTGTCGGCTGTCGTGTCTGGTCCGGAGGTGGCAAGCATGTTGGTGCGTACCCTTTCGAACCTCGAACAATTGAACACTACTTGCTCTGGTATCTCAACTGTGTCACCGCAGGCTAGGCAGAATGGCAAAGCCACGTGTAAAAACCGATGATGGTACTGCATGAAGCATCCGTGATCAGTCAAGAACTGCGTCATGCAGAAATCCACTTCTCCGTGTCCGATCCATCCAAAATCCGATGACGTTAGGGATCAAACGATAGGCCAACCGGCCGCGTTCCGAGCTGTCCCACTGGTGCAGACAGCTGGACACCGAAGCCTCTCTGGTATTTTTCCGCACATCGGGCATGTGCCTGTGCTCGTAGCAGAAGATTTCTTCCTCTAGCAAGACCGAGATGAGCATGAACCTCGCCACAATATCACCAGCTACCGAGGACACCGTTTAGTATGCGCTCACTCGTAGGTTCATCAGCCGCTGCACGGTTCAGAGCTTTTGCAAATTACACTGCCTGCTCAAAGCTGCCGCTCTGTATCGCAAAATGAACGAGGTCACACTCGTCAGGACTCTCCTTCTGCTGCAGCGGATCGCCGAGTTGTTCGACAAGGCCCGTGAGAGGGCTGCTGCAGCCATTCGGCTCTTTTACAGGCATAGTCGACGTGGGCCGTAAAGCTCAGTCGGTCATCGATCATCACCAACAGGCACTTGATCGCACGCTTCGATTCGATTGCGCACGGTCCAGTTGCAATCGTTCATGATTGTAGTGAAATCAGGTTGATTATCAGCACTATCTTGGACTTGTGGTGGGCCAGATGCAAGCTTTTGGAGTGCATCCAACTTTCCACCTTCTCAATCGCTACTGTGGCGAGTAGCTTGCCCTCTCCGATTTGCCCTCCACGTCGTCGGCGAATCCCACAAGTCTCACTCTCGTGGGGAGAGTTTCAGCAGTTCGTAGAAAACGATGTTCTACAACACCGGGCCAAGTATCGAACCTTGTGGAACTCCTGCCAAGACACTCACTGTTCCCATTTCCTCACTGGTCATATACTGAAGTTGGCGATTTTGGAAGTAACACTCCATCATCCTACAGATATATGCCGGAATCCTTACGACGTTGTTTCACTTGCGGATTCGACCCAGTGGCTTTTTAGGTGCTACTACCTCACTCACAACTTTAGTTTGCGTCTTACATGCTCAATTCACCTTACTTTTTTGGGGGCAGTAACAGGAATCGCGGATCATCGCTGAAAAGAGCTGCTTCGGTCGGCAGAATATTCGGTGCCGAATACCGCCAAAAAAACCGTTAAGCCGAATATTCGGCTCACTGAATAGTTGAGCTAGGTATTCGGCCGAATATTAATTTTTTCAAATTTATACAAAAACAGACTTCTCAAATTTTTCAACTGATGTTGGATAATTTATGAAATATTAAAAAGTTATCTTGAAAAACCTTCAAACTCATCAAAAACGTATGGCTTCAGTAAAACATTTTAGATGCATCCGTATATCTTTCACTTCTAGCTTTATACTTTGATTTGCGTTTATTCCAAATTTTCTTGATAAATCCAGGCTTGCCCATAAACCAAATAAAAAGTTCGGAAAAAGTTAAAACTGACCATATATTTTTTTAAACTTTCTGCATTTTACCCGGGTTTATTATGTTGTAATTCAATGAAAACTTTTAATTTCAAGTAATTAATTTTTTTTTCCTTTTGTATGTTTGAGAATAATGCCTAGTTTCTGTTCAGATTTACCTTATTTTTTACAAGTTTTTCAAAAAATTGTTCAGACCCGGAAGTGTAGATAAGTGTCGTAGAAAGTATTGTATGGTTAAGGTTAGAGATCATCATGTTAACTATTTTGATGACATTTAACAAAAATTACACATTCATCTATTTCGATATAAAAAAAGCTATTTCAAATAGCTTAACACCTGTTTTGACATATTTTTTCTAGATTTCACTGGAATCCAATCTCTTTTGCGATTAACGTCCTAGAAGCTACAAGTCATCTGATGTCTATTTAGCTAATGGTGACATTTTGAAAATGAAAGAGGCCTCTACTTTAAAAAGATCTGATACATCTGGTAGGAAATACTCGACTTAACCTTCCCATGCCGTTCGGGTCAATATGACCCGAAGCGCACATTTAGAATCTCTTTATCATCATTCCAATATACTGAAGAACTAGGAATTTTGACAGACCAAGTATGTTCTATGAAAATAATGATCAAATTAACGTCAAAAAATTGAAATTTGAGTTTTGAAAATCGGTTCATTGGGAAATGAAATACAGCTAAGCAAAGCAAAAATTGGATATCGTTTTTTCAAAGTTAAATTTTTTTCTACCGGAAGATCTGAGATAGCGGTCAAAACTTTCATTGGACCTCAACATATCTATACATTGTTGGATAGATGGATTCTTGACGATTTCAAACATCAATGAAACACTTAAATACAGGAAAGCTGTCAAAAGTTATGAGCATTCTAAAAATAAAATTGATTTTTCGGACTTTTTACTTTCTGAACCAGTTTCCGATAACTTGGTAATACATATCGACTTTATTTTAAAGTGTTGGGGGCATGGGAAGGTTAAAATCATGAGGGACATAAAGATGGCAGAAATAGAAGATTTCTATTAGAAATAGAAGTAGAAATAGAAGTATTCCTACTGCAAACTTAACAGAATATTCGACCGAATATTCGGCCGAATATTCGTTTGGCCGAATAGATGAAAAGGTTTCGGTATTCGGCGGTTCGCCAAATATCACTATTCGGTACATCTCTACTTTTTAATATAATTCTCAAATGTATTTATGAAAAAAAAACAACAATTCCTAAGCTTCCAAATAAACTCTTCAGATCTGCAATACATTGTTGAATGAGAAACATATGAATGAGATAAATTTTCATATTTTTAAAAGAAAGATCTCGAACTTTTGACCGATACACCATACTAAGGAGTGTTCCCAAACTTTTGGACGATAACTTAAGTGTCTATTTTATTAATTAAAATTACATTCTTAAATTTTTGCACATATTTTGGTTGTGTTTTGAAAAGTAAAGAATAAGAATTCTAATGCAACTCAATTTCAAAAGTTAGTATACCCTATCCTGATATGATCGGCTTTGAATATTAAGAGAGATTTTTAGAAAATGTTCTAACTTTAGGTTAAGTTTGAGGTAGAACACTGAAACATTACATCTGGGCAAAATACCTCCGAAATAGCTATTGCTCATTATCTTTCAAATGAGATCAGAAAATTCGCAGTATGTCCTAAGACGGCTGAGATATGAACGATCAAAATTTTCATGTTTTTTAGTGGGTGATCCCAAACTTTTGGCCAGGAGTGGAAATTTTTGCAATTTGTCTCCCATATGGATAACATGTGTCACACTTATACGCGAAAGCATAGAAAAAGGTTTATGCGGTGACACTTTAAAAGTTAGTCTTTGAACCAAATAGAATTTTAAAATAAGGCATACAGATCCTCAAATGCTGAAATCATGAGCATTTGAGTTTAGTGAACTTTTCTGCTTTTAATTAATGCAATTTAATCTATTGAAATATTATTCTGCAAAAAAGGATGACAAACTTATACACTTTATACTTCCTTACTTTATTTCTCTTATTATACTTTAAACTATGCCATTTTTACCTAAAGTTTCTGGCCAGAAGATTATCATAATTTGGAACGATTTCGGATGTTTGGTTCTGGCTGAGAATTATACAGTTTTGTTCTAATCACGCCCATAATGGGGAAAACGCACACTGTAGCTTCGACTTTGAACTTTTATAACTTTTTACTCAGATGATATTTTTTGATCAAATTTTCGGCGTAAGATAACAAAAAATATAGAAAACCACAATTTTGTAAAAAAGTTAAGCTGTATCAGGAAAAAAATTTGATCAAAAAATATCATCTGAATAAAAAGTTATGGAAGTTCAAAGTCGAAGTGACCATGCTTCCCATTTCTATACAATTATGAACGGTACTTTATCTGCCAATAATATGGGAAAATTTTTTCATATGTGCAAAATGATTTATCAGTGAAATTTAATCCACGAAAAAAGTTATTCCCAAAAAAGTGGTTCATTATTTTCGAGTACAGGTTTTTCTGTGGTGCTCTTTGATTTTTTTTTCCCTAATAATGAGACTTTTTCGTTCAAACCCGCACCATCATTTTCTTTACGTTGAACCCAAAAAGGACAGGCTGTGCGAATGTTTCCCGGTAATTTTCCAAGGAACCGTTCAATTTGTTACTTTTGTTTTTTGACCAAAAAGGTACGAACAATTTTCAGTTTTTTTCTACCATATACCTACATTCAACTAGAGCTTATGTCAGTTGTCCGGCGAAAGCACCAAACCCGTTTGTTTTTTTCCTTCCCAATCAAGCACAGGGAATCGAATTTAAACAATCTGCCATACCCGATTCCGATAATAATGAAATCTTTTTCCGGCATGTTGATTCTCACGTGGCGTGGTATTGCACCAGGTTCGCGTTAGTTCGCGAGCACACGTCAATGCAATGTAGGTGATCTAGGTACCGGTCATTGAGAGAACTCGTCTGTCTGTCTGTCTGTCAGATAACATCACCCGTCATCAACGTTATTCGTCTTTCGATGGATGGAATTGTTGTATTGCATTTTCCGCAACTGATTGTCAGTTGCAGGAGGTTTTTTTCACAAAGGGTAGGTTGTATGTGAGTTTCTACCAGTATTTTCTGATTTTCGGTCACACAAAAAATAGATGGATCACAGATCTTGATTATGAGGACCATTTGCAATTTTTCTGGAAACGTATAAATCTTTGCAACGTGCTGACCAGCAATACTACACTGTTAACAATTTTTAGTCAGAAGGTGCATAATTTTTACTCAAACATTCAAAGTTTCTTCGGTTCTCTCTTTCTAAATATCCTGAAGTTACGTCCTGCTTTAATAAATTTATGTTCAAAATTTTTCCCTCTGAATTCATTCATACTTTAACTCATTTCCCGAAAAATGAAGCGAAACCCCACTGGCATCGTCGCCACGCACAGCCATGTTGAGATTCACTTTTTGGGAAATGGATTTTTGCTTTTTCGTTGTTGCTGCTGTTGCAAAAAGTGAACATTCCCGCGCCCGGAAAATGAACGAGAAGAGCAAACAGCACCGCAAACAAGAACTCACCAACAACGACCGGGGACCGCGGGGTCCGAGGCCACCTCACCCCGGCATCGCGACGTCCTGAAGCAAGCAGAACAAGCACTCCAGGCGCCGACCGATGCCATCGGCACAAAACATTGACGGACGACGGCGACGTCGTTGTAGTTGTCCTCGCCGCCGCCGTCGCAAAAACATCAAACAATTCATTTAAATGAAATATCACGACATGCACTGAACTGGAAAGCAGATTTTGATCTTCATCGTTTTATTTTTTTTTTCCACGATCATATTTATTTCATCACAAAGGACTATTTGCCTAGACGCCGGCGTCGTCGTCGAGAGAAAAGTGCAGCAGCGTTTGGCGAGGTCAACAAGCAAGCAAGCGTCGTTGTCGTCACTGATTTTGAATAGAAGAGACGCGAAGCAATCGGAATGGAAAACGAGCAGCCCGGCAAAATTGGGTTGAAAATTAAAATTGCAATAGATGGCTTGTCGAGTTATTGAAGTTATTCCATGAAATGTTCTGATGCTCACTGTGGCTGACAATATTAATTTTTAAATTCGTTCAAATTGAATTTCGAGCCATGGTTTAGGTACTCGACATCGCTGCACTCATTACCACAACAAAGTTGTGTGATTGATGATGTTCATTTAAGTTTTATGTGCTGAAATTTGAAGGATACCAACCAATTTTACAATTGATGAGCAATTGCAGAACGTAATGAATGGTTTTAATTTGGAGGATGAGTTTTGAGCGGACTACCAGATCAAAGGCACTCGTTTCAAAATTGTTGATTCAGAGCAAGAGTCGCTTAAACAAACTTCACTAAACTAAAGCTTTAGAGTATATTCGAATGTTGAGCTGTTCATCCAGGTAATAGATTTTTGACCACGTATTCTCGACTCTGAATCTTAAGCAGCAAGGCTTCGCAAGCACGAGTTTCTGGGTCTGCCTCTCCTTCGATGTCCCTCTGGATTTCATTCGAGCGCCTCTCTGCAAATCTCGTTCTCATCTTTTCGCAGCGTGTGCCCAATCCATCTCCACTTACTCTCCAGAATCTCGATTTCTAGCGCAGCACCGTTTGATGATACAGGCGGTGTAGTTCACCAAGCGTGGATGATACTCCGCAGGCAGCGATTTACAAATACTTGCAGTTTTCGCGTCGTCACCGCATTTGTCACAATGCGGATTTGACGGTTTAGTTAAAGATTAGAATTTTCGTTCGTAGATAGATCTGGCGTGACCGCCAGATGCTCCGGAGACTTGCAAACGCAAATCGGGCCTTTCTGATCCGGATTTCGATGTCTTTCTTGGTACCACCATCAAGCGTTTTCTGAGACCTGCTGCCTAAGAGCTTTCGGTAAGGTCGTCGAGTTAGCTCTGCTTGTCTTGTTGTCTTTGGGCGAGAAAAAAAAAATCGTCAACCAGGTCAAGGTCATTCAGTAGATCCACTGCCAAACTATTCCAATCTTTGGTTTAGTCTACAGTCAATCGATCTAGTCAAGATCTCATCCGTTTCGATGAGAAAAAGCAGTGGTGATAAAATTCATCCTTGGCTCACTCCAACAGTTATCGGGATTTTATCGGACAAGACACCGTACCTCGTAGTGCCTCGTACTGTACTTCGATTAGATGGACTAGTTTCTCTGGAAACTCTCGTCGTCTGAGAGCAGCCCAGATGTATTCGTGGTTCAGTCGGTCGAATGCTTTTTCAAAATCAACGAACACCAGCAGAAGAAAATCCAGGAATTCGTTGATTTGTTCCAGTATTAATCGTAGCGTTGTGATGTGGTCGAAGTGTAGCATCGATTTTCTCATGGATCCTGTTCACAATCACATTGCAAAGTACTTTGTGGATTGTACATAGGGATGAATAACACGATAGTGTGAAAATCCCAGACAAATAAACAAACAAATTTGAGGATTGTACAGAACAACGATATGCCTCGCCAGTTACCGCACTCTGTCAGGTCACCTTTCTTCAGGACCTCTACGAGGATACCCTGCATCCAGTTTCCGGTGAATGATACATTGTCCCAGATGTTAGCGAAAAGACGGTGCAACAATTGTGTTGACAAGGCAGGGTCGGCTTTCAGCATTTCAGCAGGGATGCAGTTGATCCCTGGCGCTTTGTTGAACTTCATGACTTTGATTTCTGCTTCTATTTCAGCTAGCGAGAGCGCTTTTGAATTGACACCATTAATGCGACTCACTGTTGACGCTTCGAGCTGCGGCGGCGAAAAATATCATATAGTAATCGGATATCTCCATTGGCAGCGACTCTTTGTTCCTCTTCAGCTAGGGATTTTGTCCAGGCTCTCTTGTCTCGTCTACTAGCTCATTTAACTGCCTTTTCCAGCTTCGTATATCGTAGGCGGACGACTGCTTTGGCTGACGCGGTACATGCCTGCTCAATTCCGACTTTCGCCTCTCTCCGATTATCGACCAACCTCCAAGTTTCAACCGACATCGATTCAATTCTTCTTCCACAAACTTTACCGAGAGTACCATGGCTGGTTGTGATTAAGGCATTCTTGTTTCCACACCACTGTTCTTCGTCTGTTTTGTCTGTCTGTTTGTCTTTTTTCACTTCTGGATTCTCCAGTCGACGACCGTTACATCGACATCTGACTTTCTCTTCTCGCCGTTGGACACGTGCAACTCTCAGCCGTATTTCGCCAAGGACGAGGTGATGGTCAGATGCAATGTCTGCGCTTCGTTTGTTGCGGACATCAAGAAGGCTTCTTCTCATTTTGCGGCTGATGCAGAAGGGATCAATTTGATTTTCTGTTCGCCCATCTTGGGATACCCAAGTGACCTTATGTGCTGGTCGATGGGAGAAGAGCGATCCACCGATCACCATGTTGTTATTGCCACAAAATTCTACAAACAGCTCTCCGTTTTCGCTCATCTGTCCTAGACCATGACGCCCCATGATGCACTCAAGGTCCTTATTGTCGGAGCCAATCTTTGCGTTGAAGTCGCCGAAATGGACCACGCTGTTCAGTTGACTGTAAAACTGCTCTTTCTTCTGCAAATGCACCGTCAGTCGGCGCATAACACTGGATCGCTGTAAGATTTCTAACCCGTGTACTAAATCTAGCTACGATTATTCTTTCGATTGTTGGTTCCCATCTAATGAGGGCTGTATGGGCCTGAGGGTTTAACAGGAAACCAACTCCTCGTTCCAAAGTTTTTTTTTTGTTAGTTGTTAACCCAGGTGGTAAATCCAATTTACGGATTGCATTCCAAGGCGCGGCGAGCCACCGCGTCCCCCCAGTTTGCTACTCTGGGTCCATGGGTGCAATTGGACGACTTATGATACAATGCTAAGGAACACTGTACCTTCTACGCCATAATGTCCACCTGGGGCCACTGACCTTTGTTCCCACCTCGAACTGACACACTTTACTTCAATAGTGGGAGGTCAATTCGCGCTAGTGCGTTCCAAGGCAATACTCGTTTCCGAATCCTCTATCAGCAATACCTCATTCTAACAAAACTCGATGAGCTATCCCTCTTCTGACGAGTTAGGACCCGACATCTCATCGTGTGAATGAGGTCCCTACACAGCGCAACTACTAACTTTGTGAATCCAGTCCAAGATCCAGAAACACAAAGCGAGTTGTCGACGACACTTTCTCTGTTCAAACACGCGGGTAGGAGGAGTAAGCCCCCTAAGCCACGTGTGGGACTCAGATTCCTCCAAACTCACAAATAGTGTTGACTTAAGTCACCACTCAGCGCAACTACCCGATCTTCAAATCGGGCGCATGACCACCCGAAGCGCAGATCGGGCTATAGAACGCCCTCATCAGGTCACACTCGCGGTTCAGGCGCATCAATTCCCGAAACGCGTGTCGAACCCTGACACCTCCGGCAAAATGTGCCTTTCGGACACTGACGTGTAAACACGTCCCTAAGTGATCGGCCCACCATTGGCCACCACTTTGCGCATCTACTCATTTTGCAAATCGGGTCTATACCCACCGAAGCGCAAAACGAGTTGGCGATCGTTCTCCCCCCGGTCACGTCCGCACATCAGGGCCATGACCCCCCGAAAGCGTGTTGGACCATCACGCACACACCCAAGTACTGGTACCTAAGTACCCGGGTGCACCACTTCTTCCGCGCGGGTTTGGCAGATCCGTCAACAGCGTCTAGTGGATTTGGTGTAGTTCTCTTGGCCGTAGATCTGCAATACGCCGGACTTGCAGACACGTTTCCACTCTGCACCACGGGGAGGTGGAACTACGTTCCAGAGTAGCATGTTCTCCCCGTATGCCAGAGTAAAACAGGACTTGCCCGGACTGTGTCTTTTGATCGCCAGTGTTGACTCTGAAGTCGTATGTACTAATAGGGTAGGGTAGGAAATATTATATTCCTACTAGTGTGCTTGTCGGCTATATCAATCGCTCCATCGCGGCAATATGAATCTTCTCTCATTGGGCACTCATTCACGACCCCTTCTTCAACGGCTGCACAAGGTTCAGCCTCATTTGACGTGTCTAAGCCCGGTTTATTTTTCGTCGTACGTGGATAGGTAGTTGTAGTCCGAGTCTACGAAATACCCCTTTCCTTACGATATCAACTGGCAAATCTTACCTCCTAGCTTTACTCATATGCAATGGCGTTACTTAGGTATTTCTTGTTATTCCAACTCTTCTTCAATGTCCATCTGGATTCAATTCAAGCGCCTCACTGCAAATCTCGTTTTCATCTCCTCGCAGCCTGTACCCAATATATCTACTCTTCAAAAAAATGTTAAGCCTAAGCTAAAGTCTGCTTCATTTAATATTGGAACAAATTCTTTTGCTCATTGTGGCGCTCCTAGTGGACGCTCCTAGTGGACGCCAAAATTATTCATTGCTGTTTCGAAGAAATTCTCGTACTCGTACTCGTAAGAAAACTGTGCACAATTTGATCTCTCCGTTCGGCTTC
Source organism: Uranotaenia lowii (assembly GCF_029784155.1). Taxonomy (NCBI): domain Eukaryota; kingdom Metazoa; phylum Arthropoda; class Insecta; order Diptera; family Culicidae; genus Uranotaenia; species Uranotaenia lowii. The sequence continues at coordinate 210,143,925 of NC_073693.1, read as the reverse complement.
CATGGCGGTTGTTTACAAAATGCTATCGTTTGGTGTTATGACATAAATACATGGTGGAAGGTAATGAATTTCCCGACACGTGGGTGAAAAAAGTTTCCAAATCCGTCCACTAGGAGCGCCACAATGAGCAAAAGAATTTGTTCCAATATTAAATGAAGCAGACTTTAAATATCGATTCCAGAGTGCGCATCGATCGCTTTTGGCGGGATGCTTTCTCAGTTGGAAAGTGCCATCCAACTTTGAACGAAAAATAGGCAGTTTCAAAGATACAATCGGACTAAACAGGTGAATTTTTAGTCAAACTTCTTCATATTTAAATACTTAGTCAGCTAAAATAATTACACAATAAACTACCATTTACATCCAACAGTCCCTCGTTAGTTGAACTATCGACGTCTCTCTCTTCCACGGTCTTCCAACTCACTCACACTCGCCACATCGTCAACCTTCAGGAAACGTCGTTGTTATCCGGCTTTTTGCGGATTACGACCGAAAAGGAAATTGACGAAACAAACCCCATCCGGCAGCAAAATCATAATTGGCAATCCTGACGGATAGTGTCGAGAGCCTAATGCTGGACAAAATAAATATTTTGTTAATATGGTAGCCATCTTGTTTTTTTTTGCGTGATGTAACAACTTTCGTTGAAAAAGTGTAAAATGCTGTAGGGGTAAGTAAGAATTATATTTAAGAAATCGCTTACTGTATTACAGGTTTGATGCGAAATGTAACAGTCTGCCACGTAGAATCTGACGAAATTGCGAATTTCTGACGTTCTGTCATGGGTTTGTTTCGATGGAATAATTGAAAGCAGGTTATTATACATAAGTAAACGCAATGGAAAAATCCTCTTAAGAATACGCTATTAGTTTTTTGAATTATCACACACTTGAAGCGACATAAACGCTCGTAGAAAATATTTTAGGAATTTTAGGTATTGACATTAACAGTTCGGTTGTAATTTTCAAGAAATTTTCCATAAAGACTTCCGCCTGGTTCGATTGAAAACTTACAAAACTGACTCGATGAAGACTTCCGTACTTCCGTCAAAAGGTTTTGGAATGAAACAGTTTGATGCATATCAACTGCAGACTTCCGCCTGGTTCGATTGAGTGCTTCCAAAATAGACTTCCGTCATGAGGTTTTGAAACGAAGCAGTTTGATGCATATCAATTGCCAGGCGCAATGCAGACTTCCGCTTGGTTGAATTGAGTGCTTCCAAAATTGACGCGATGAAGACTTCCGTCATGAGGTTTTAGAATGAAGCAGTTACATGGATAGCAACTGCAAAGCGCAATGCAAACTTCCGCCTGGTCCAATTGAGCAGTTGGAGAGATTTCAACTGCGATCGCGACGCAGACTTTCGCCTAGTAGATTGAGTGCTTCCAAAACTGACGCGATGAAGACTTCCGTCATGAGCTTTTCGAAACAAATTAGCTTAACGAATATCAACTGTAAGGCGCGATGCAGAATTCCGCTTGATTTGTTTGAATACGTTTGAAAATGACACGACTTACTTCATAGATTTTTTTATTAGTTGAAGCAGTTGTACAGACGACAGCCGCAAAATGCGGTGCAAATTTCCGCCTAACTCGATCATGAGTTTACGTTACAAAAATTTGATACTATGAACATTTGCGTCAACATATTTAGTAACTTGAAGCTTTGCAACGGCTGACCACTGTTGGTCTACATAAAGATTTTTTTTCTGTTTCGTTTAAGATATTCCAGATATGAACTTATTCCATGTGAACTTCTGTCATTCGAAATTGATAGGTGATGTTTTAATGTTTGGTGGCTTTTATGTAAAGCGCACATATTTCAGAAATGAACAATCAATTAAATGTTTGTGGGTTGAATAATTCTGTCATCTGCGGAACCTCTAGGCCCATACAGTTGGCCTCAAACAGAAGTTTGTTCTCCACATTCTTATCAACCATTTGGAGGGTAAGCCCCCAGATTCCGAAACATTATGCAATTTTAGTACCCCCAATGCTCAGTTTAGTGAAATTTGTAATGCTGTTTAATGCCAAACTCTCTTAAAGCCTTAAAAAAATATTTTGAAAATGATCATTCTAACAAAGCAAAATTTGTTACCTGCTCACTGGTCGGTGATTTAATCAGACCAACTTGACGATTGAGTGTTTTTTTTTTGTTTTTTTTTTCTGTTTTCCAGCCCATGGTTGTGGAATTAAGGAGGTGTGGGGATAATGTCATATTTTGGCTCTAAATATTTTAGATCCTTTTATACCGTGGTGCGGATATGTTTTTAGGAATAAAACGGTTTATGACACTGCAATGAAATACAATTGTTTTGCAAACAATAACATAACTTTAAGCAAAAAAAGAAGAAACCCCAATGATTCGAATTATTGCAGCCTGGTGAACTCATTAGAGATGACGATCATCACCATAAATCGCCCACCAGGAATGTCGCAAAACAAAGAACGACCGACCATGACATCACACTCGGAAAACATCGAACCCGGGCCGTAATCTTCTAATTACATCTTAGTATATCGACCTAATGGTATCAAGTCTGCCTAATGAACGGTAGGTAGGCAAGAGCAAAAAAAAAAATACAAACACAATGAACAAAGACATCATTTACTTCGCCATTTTTCCGGCACACACCCACACCGAGCGAAATACAAGTGAGGATACAGGAGATCCCACACTTTTGGTCCAAAGGTTGTATCATCCGGGAAAAAACAAAAAAAAAATCCTGTAGGCATCCCCCACTAGTGTATCTGCTAGTGACCGACCGAGATGATGGGGTTGTTCTGGGATCAAATGAGTAAATTTACCTTTTCACCTTCTGCCATTACCGGTTTCGGTCGCTTGGCCGTTTGCTCTCGTGATGTCGCCATTATCCTACCCCTTTTTTCGGCCATAGCAGAGCTTTTCGCAGGGTCATCGAAGAACCCGAAACGCGAAATTCGATGGGTCGAGAAAAAATCTGCAAGATCACAAAGCTCGATGTGTACCGTAACCTACTCTCCCGGGCTCGGCGAATGGCCCTTTCTCGGTGCCACAATGGGCCTGAACCGGGAATGAGTTCATAATTTAGTGACAGTTATTAATGCTTAATGTCACCTTTTTTCTCCGGACTTTAGGTGCTGCTCACCCATTCCGTTTCGAATCTATGGGCTCTCGGTGTTCCGGTAGTGGGCCACTAAAAGTGTCACTCCCGAGCCGAGAGTAGCTTTTTTCACACTTATCTCGAGCCACAAAGGCCGATGAAACGTTGAAATGGGACGTGCCGAACCTAATTAGATTATGGACCCTTGAAAAACGTAATGAACTGTTCATAAAAAAGTCTAGGAAAGATTGTTTGTTGTTCGGGGTGATGTCTATTTTTCAAAAAAAATTATAACATAAGTTTCAAATCATGTTCTGATGTTCAATCTCAAATAATATAACATTTGTTTCATTCCCGTGGTAAGTTTCAGATAGAAGAGATTTTAACAATAATAAATTATTGGTATTGTAGCTGACAAAGTTAGGTGGACGGAAAAAAATTAATTTGTTTTTTTTTTATATGAAATGTAATTCATGCACTGTTTTAATGCAAGAAAGCAAAACTTAACCCTTTAATGCATAGTGTTGTTTTAAAACAACACTAATCTAAATCCAAATATCTCGGAAACGCGCGGAAATTTTTTAAAGATGTATGGACAAAAAATGTTCTTGAGATTAAAAGGAATTAGCCCATGGTATTTTTTATTACGGTATTTCATTGTTTTTGTGAGATATCGAACAAAGTAGGTGGAAAAAATGCAAAATTCAAATTTATTTATTTTTTCGAAAAAAGTAGTTTTTGGAAATTTGTTAATATTTCTTCAGATTCGCAAATTCTATCAAATTTTTTAACCTCAATCAATCACAAACACCTTCCTGCATCCAATTGAGAAGGTTTTGAAGAAATTTGCAAAATCGTATTGAAATGAATTAAGAATTTCAAAAAATATTTTTCAAGTTTGATGGGCCATAACTTTTACAATACTCAAAAGAACGACTTCAAACCTCTTGAGTTGTGTTATTCGAATTAAAATGTTATTATTTCACTGAATCAATAACTGATATTCTCATTTAAAAAAAGTCATGCATTAAAGGGTTAAAAAGGAAACCTTAAAAAACTACAAAGCTATTTCCTTCAGAGACTCAATTGTTTTATTTAGATGGTAAAAGTTGAATCAAATGTACTCTTCTAAGAGTACATGTACCTACTCTTTTTTAAACTAGATATAAACGTACCATAAACTGGGTGAACTTTGATCACTTTTTGAGTTCATTTTCAAATATTTTGGAAGGGGTAGCTTTTTTGTAACACTTAAAAGTTTTAAAATACTTAGAGCTAGTTCACTGGTGTTGGGAAAAAGTGGTAGAAATTTTGACATTTTGAAAATTTTACCGTGCAAAAATGTGTATAAGATCTTTGGGCGTTATATTGTTTTACAGCACTATTTCAACACTATTTCAGCCATATGTGATAGAAATATTGCTTTTTTTGCATCACAGCATGCGAAACTACAACACGTGTTGTTGAAAAATTTGAAGGCCACAAATCTTGAAAATGTTTTTGTGTGGCCAAATTTTCAAAATGTGCTAAAAGTGACAAAATTTCTACCACTTTTTTCCAACACCAGTGAACTTGCTCTTAGAGCAAGTTCACTCGTGTTGGGAAAAAGTGGTAGAAATTTTGACACTTGTAGCACATTAAGAAATTTAACCTGCAAAAATCTTTTTAAGATCTTAGGGCGTTTTATTTTTACAGCACTGTTTCTATTTCTGCCGTATGTGATAGAAATATTGCTATTTTTCATCACAGCATGCGAAAAAACCACACGTGTAGTTAAAAAAAACTTGAAAGCCACAGATCTTGGAAATGTTTTACATTGAAAAATTTTCAAAATGTGCTAAATGTTTCAAAATATCTTCCACTTTTTCCCAACAACTATGAACTTGCTTTTACTGAGGTAAGGAGTATAAAGCATTGCCATTGATGGCAGGATATTCAAACTAAATTAGTGGCTACAACTTAATGTTTGTTACAAAACCAGATTTCATGGTTCAGGGTAACTTTGATCACTATGGTATTAACGTATCTCAACATCTTCAAAGTTATTCTATTGTGGTATGAGCCTACTTGGTTGAATGATTCAACTGAATCAAAGCAATCGAAAGATTCCTTTTAATTCAACCACGGTAAATGAAAAGTTCATATACCAGTATTTCGATAGCAACTTACTACCTTCTCAATCGAAAACGTTCACTGAAGAAGGTAGTAAGTTGCTATCGAAATACTGGTATATGAACTTTTCATTTACCGTGGTTGAATCAAAAGGAATCTTTCGATTGCTTTGATTCAGTCAAAATTATTGTTTTAGTGACAATTAGCATAGGAGTCTAAAACATCAATAACAGTAATTTTTTGTTTGGGCTCATGAGAATTTTTCAACATTTTTTTCAACAATAAATATACTCAAAAGATGGACAATGTTGCTGCATACATTTAGGGGAAAAAATTATAAACATTTCTCAACATTTTTGGCCTCAAAAACAAATGAAATTTTACCTTCATGAAATTCTCTAGGTCCTCTCACTGCTCCTATGCTCTAATTTTTAATCAAAATAAACCATTTGATAGGGTTTTTAGCCATTTGTTCTATACAGGCTTTTTCATAGAAAATGTCCGTTTTTTAATATACTAAAATTATTATAGAATGACGATTGAAATAACTCTTAAACTATATCTAAACAAAGGAAAAAGTTGAACTTTCACACAAAACAACCCATTTACTATCATTTTATCAGGAAAGGTTTTTGTTTGTGAGTCTTAGAAAAAAAAACAAATATTTTAAAACTTTAAAATTAGATTTTTAGTAATATAAAAAATCACTAACTACAAACCTTATTTAGCCTATTTGAAACACACTTTATAGGCTTTCAAACGTAGACAACAGTTTTCAGATATTTTAACTTCATACTTAGTTAATGATGATTATCTGCAAAAATTTCAAGTTGATCAAAGTTCCCATGGTTTACGGTACTTTTTTTTTTGAAGTTTTACAGGATGTACAGTCCTATCACAATCAATAGTCACTTGAATTTTCCTTTCGCCACAAAACATTCGATTATTCGGGTGTTAGTTGACCAAATATCAAGTTTGCATGAATTAAATTAATTAAATACTTCCTCTTTGAGTTCAAAAATGTTTTTATTCTCAATTTTGTTATAAAAACCTTAATTACTCTTTTTTGTTGAAAGACGTTTTATAAAAGAAATGGGCTTATTTCTTCCAATTTTAGAAGCTAGTGTTCTTACTTATACAATTATTCTAGAAAAAAAATTCTTAATGCATTCATTGCACAATTCTGCAGTTTTAATAAATGCTGCTTCCAGTCTAATAAAACTGTGAAGGCAATCAGCTTTTTTCTGTATCCAGTAGGCACCCAAACAGAAGGCAATATGCAAACCAACACCTTGTTGTATGTTTTCCAATTATAAAATTAAAAACTAACATTCCTTCGAATAACACTAGAGAACAGCATTTCGGTGCCTATGTTTTAGCTTTCTACAGCTTGTGACATACATAGCTCAGTAGGTAAATCAGTTGCTTCCTGAGAAACAAAAACAAAATTCGCGTCAACCAGAAATTGAACTCGACTCTTTTTTCCGGATTTTCCATCCCTTAGGATGATTCATCCCTTTAAAAAAACTTGAGACTTCTGACCACCTCTCCAACACTTTACCAATAGGCTAAATCGTCAGATGTAACTAGTAAAGCTGTCGCTCTATAGTTCAGTTGAGTTCATCGAGTTGAATTCGCTGCAAGATTTTACGACAGAAAATGCTCATTGTCCCCCGATCAATGGTGCTCTGTTCGCCCCGAGTCAGTTAAAGTAAAAACGCATTTTAAAATTGATTCTAGTGAAAAATCAAAAAACTAAATGATGGGGAAAATTGAGGAACAATGTGTACATCATGTTGCGGTTCGTACATTATAGATCAAGATGAATTAACGAACCTGAGAGCTTAGTTTACCGGGGCTCTAAAATTATAATATTTTTGTCACTTGAGAACCTAGTTGATTTTTTTTTGAATATTTCTGTAAAAATGATAAGGAGATTTCTTTTTTGCTGAAAAGTTGATACTATAGGAAGTTTGAAACTAATCCTAATGAAAATTTATTTCACAAAATACGTAGCTTTGCAGAAAAGAGGAGGGCTTACCATTCTCCGGATGCTCAATATGCTCTTATCTTCCCTTATATATTAAATCAGCGCCCCTAAATTAGTCAAAATAAGCTCCTGGGAAAAAGGAAAATTTTGTTGTATTGTGAAAATCTATCAAAACTGAGCCTTAGGTTTTTCACTAAAAATAACAAGAAAATAAACCAAATTTGAAATTGTCAATCTCCGATGAAATAACTTTCAAGAAAAATTCGTGGTTGGCTTGTAACATACGTACTGTAACTCGCAACTAAACGTTTTCCGATTTGTAGAATATTTTGAAATATGATCTCAATGTAATGTACTCTCTTAGTCCAGGCATGATCTTATAACCATAAACTAACCACAACAATTTCCCCCATAACTTTGCTTAGTTGCCTTAAATTGATGAATTATGAAATAGTTCAAAAGCATGGGGTATTGAAACGTGGAAAAAATGTCATTTTGCTCTCATATGTTTTTTCGATATCATTTGGGTACCCAAGAATTAGTGATAAATTTAAGATAATTTGATTTATTCCTGAATGAACGCAACGCGTTTCAATTTTGTATGGAAATTTTATATGGAAAATACTCCAGAAAATTCAAATAAGCTTCTAAAAGAGTTTGTCTTTAGTTATTGGTTTTGCCTTTTCTAGAGTTTAATTTTTGTCAAATGAGAAGAAGCTAAATCTTTCATGAAAAAGTTATAACCATTTCAAAATAGAAAATCTTCAAGTTCAATGAACATTATTTTAAAAAAGTAGGTTTTGCTGCTTAGAGTCAGGCAGGCCCGTCCATGTAGGAGGTTTTTGAAATTGAAATTTAGCTTAAAATAATAACAATACAAAAAAATACACTGTTTAAAACGAAATGAATTTCTAACATTCTTTTCTTTCTCATTATTTTCACACAAATTCAAAAAAAATATAAACTTTACTAATAAAATAAATCAAAATTTCTAAAACAAATCACAATGAAAGTTTCATATCAATGATATTTTCGGTAAGTCATTAATACATTCTTAAAAATAATGTCCCTTATGCTGAACTAGAATTTTGCTTCAAAATAATTTCAAAGCAGTCTAATTTTCAAATTTGAAGTAATAAAATCCAAAACACAGTTGAAAAAAACTGATTTCTAAAATAAACCTAAAATGATCGGACAGTTACAAAAAATAACTATGATTAATTGTTAGGAAAATAATAATAACTATTAGAATTCGAAAAAAAAAATGAAGGTTTATGTTTTCAGAACACAAAAATTCAGAGTTGAAAAATAAAGATTAAAAATATTCTCTTATATTTGAATAGTTTGACTTTAAAATTTAGCAAATTTATAAAAAAAAAATTGAAAAAAAACTGTACTATAAAAATCATTTGAAAATTAAAACAAAATATTAAGATGAAAATGATACATTTTTAGTCATTTAAGAAGGATTTATGTCATGAACTTCGTTCTCTTGTCAGATTTGAACTATTACAAACATTTTCGGTTATATGGAGATCTAAAATGTGTCAGTTTTAAGTGAAATCAATAATTAACGACTGATTAACTATCAAACCCACATTTAAGAAAAAATGTGGTTTTGATTTCGTTTATTATACTTCATTCCATTAACGAATACTATTTTGATGACGATGATGATAATGCAAAAAAGTAAAATTCAACAGTTTTTTTTTAAAATATAGATATATCATTACAAGTATTTTTGACATTCTATAACATGTTTCGCAGAACTTAAAATTTCTTGAAGTCTCGAGAAAAGTGGATAATTGACTCAAAACTTTTATTTCAAAATGTTATGTTTTTGTTTTCAAGTTTTGTCAAAAAATGCAGAACTTCCTTAAACAATTTTAACCTAATTTTATTTGAAAACGCAAAAAAGTTTCGAAAATTACGTATCCAGTTTTGAATGAAATGCAAAACCAAATTTGATCGATTTCAAACCAGCTTTTGATTTCAATTTTTAGCGATGATTCGAACCGAAAATCAAAAATCCCGAAATTGATACAGAACTCGAAACATGAAAACTGAAATG